>NW_021319908.1:3964466-3971942 GCF_001605985.2 Dendrobium catenatum
TAAAACGGGCTCCAAAATCCCTCTGATTTCAAAAGTACCCGTTACTGTTCATACAATACGATTCAACATCGTACACGATCTTCATATACAGACTTCGTCCTGGTACGAAGATGTACGAACAGTTAAAAAATAATTCGTACTGTACGATATAATGAAAGTTTAATAGCGAAGGAGCTTAGAGTTTAGAGTTCGAAGCATGTTTTCAATCCTAAAAGACAAACCAAAATACATCAGTAACTTTTGAAAACAATGTCTATAGAGAGGTTATAGTTGTTAATTGTTATGCATGTTCAACCATTGTCGAAAATGGAGAAGGTGATGGAAGGGTTGAGGAGTTCTCAATATTGAAATGTGATAATTATTTTGTGAGGGTGTTGACTTAATTTATTAAAACGCATTAGTATTTTATTTTGAGCTCAACTTTTAAGTACATTTGTCCAAGAAATAAAATAACTGACGTATTTCTTTAATTTTAAGCATTATAGGGCATATAAAGTCAATTTTCGCTCTTTTTTTTTTGGTAAATTACTATCATAACCAATCTTAACAAATGGATTTGATGGTTATGCAATACTATAATGCTTAGATGATATTTGATGTAGGATTTTGCATGCTTAAAATTTAGAGAGCAATATTAAGTAAAACTTATATTGATTCAAACGATAAGATAAAACAATAAGGCGATAAAATAAGCTTAGACCAAATCATATGCGTAGAAGTTAAGATATCAAAACAGTCAATTACTCTATCATTGCATGCGTGGAAGGTTTTCAACGAGAAATCCCTATGTTAACAGTAAGACTAGTCACTATGCAAGGATCCCTCATTCAATTCTCTAGATCACTAACCTTTAGCGGAGGAGAACTAGCATGATTTTCATGAATCAAAATATAATCACAATTGATAAGTAAACTAGGAAGATATAAGAGTTGTTGGAAAGGTTTACCCAATGGAAGACAATATGAAGCTCCGGTGTGGCCGTTTGGATTCTTGGGAAGTAATGGACAACAACACGAACCTCCTAGCTGTCTTGGGACATCACTTTGGCAACCTCTGGGTAGTGGACAGCAATCGAGGGCTTCACCAATCAGCTGGACAGGAAAAGGTTTGCATGTATTTCTCGGACATCACTTGAAGGAGTGTTGGACAGCGAGCAAGAGCGGCCTTGGTAGCAATATTGATGACCGGAGTTTTCTTGACAGCAATTTCTGAGTTGAAAAATTGCTGGACAGCAAATTAGATCAGGTTTTTAGAAACTAGATTTTTAATTTTGAACTTAAGTAATGTGGAAGGGAGGGAAAGTCACTCTTTAATGAGAGGTTGATTGAAGTAATTAAGGGAGGAAAGTTAATGTGGGTAGAGAGAAATAGGGTGGGGGGTGGGGGTTGGGGTGACTTCAAGAGGGGAGAGGAACTTGGGGAAAGAAATCAAAGCCAACTTGATTTGTCATAATAAATTAGGAAGGATGAATCTCATTCCAATCTAATTTAAAATTCAAATTGGATTGATTTTGGAAACTTTACTAAAATAGAACTTCGTATTTTAGGAAACAAATTCGAATTCAAATTGATTTGAATATGAATTAAATGGATTGCCTAAAATATAAAGTCTAAATTAGGAAAGGTTTTGATTGCATGCTCTGATTGAGGGACTCAAGGGGGAAGGTGATGTGGCCGGCGGCTAGGGTTAGGATGAGGATGTTTTGGTGGTGTGGACGTGGGGAAGGGGAAGGGGCTTGGAGCTTGTAGTGGCCGGTGGATCTGGGGGTTTGAAACCGTAGGCTGAGGGTTAGGACGAGAGGGGGAAAGAGGAAAAGAAAAGATAGGGAAGAAAGAGCCACAAACCCGGATGCTACCAAGGTTGGTGGGTGATCCGATTCCCTCTCATAGGGTTTTTCCTCTACAAGAACTCCTAATCTCTCTCAAGAACTCAATTTGTTGAAATTTTTTATATATTCATTCATTATCACTCTCAAAGGAGAGGAGGGACTTAAATAGTCCAAAACATGAAGGAGAAAACAAAAGACAACATTGGCCCTAGGGCTTACAAATAATTAATCCCTGAAGTAAGGGCATATATGGAAAAGTATATAAATAAATCAAAATACATAAAATAACTCAAAAATAAATTGGCGCGATCGTGACTGTAGATCGTCGGCCCCGCCTCTCATAGACTTTCAAAGGCCTGATGCCCTTATCAGATAGTTTGGGGTCAGTATTCTATGAGATCTTACTTTGTTCTTTTTAAGTTTTTCTTCTTCTAGGTTTATACTTATCATGTGTGTAATGATGATATAACCAATTCAACCTGCATTAATGCTTATGCAATGCTAACAATATCCTTCACCACAATTGTATAATCCTACATTATAATGCGTCGACACTTCTCCTCAAAAAAATATGCAGTGTCTAACACATATTGGATATGATATGTATTCGATACGCCTTTGACACTTGTTAAAAAAGTCGAAGATGTGTTCAAAAAAATTATATTAAATAAATTGGAATTGCGTGTCTTTAATATTTTGTGAAAAACTTTTTTAAATATAAAATTTTTCATTCAAAATTATATTTTAAAAAATAAATAATTTTTATTTATTTCCTTTCCATAACCCTAAATTATTTGCCTGCACTCAATAGCCCAATAGCCCATTCCCTGAACATTCGCATGTTCATTTATCGCTGGTGGGCCACGACTAGCATTTCATAACAATGTATGATGTCATCTCAACATCAATGTTTGACATCATAAAACATAAATGTTTCAAAAACATTTCAACATCGAAGTCTGACATTGTCTTGACATTGACGCTCAAGCTAGTAATTTGTACACCCACCAATACACCTATACACCACCTTAACATCTCATCTTTATCCAATATTGTCTCAATATTAATGACTGATGCCACCTCGACATCGATGCTAGATGCCCATGTACAACATTGATGCCTGTCTCCAGACAACATTTTTGTTTCCCCTTTTTATTCCTTTTCAATAATTGACATATCCCCCTGTCCATATCATGTTGTGTTATATCTCCACGTTTGTGCTTGTGCATTATAGCCCTCAACACTTCTCTAGTGGGAGTACTTGGATTTTCTCTCTCTTCAAAACGACTGATTTCAGCTTTATAATACTCAGATAGGCCCGGCCGATCGCCAGATTGTCCCAGGACGATCAGACCAAATTTGATCGTCCTGGACGGTTCCCAGGACTATTCTCCGGCCGATATTTTGAACAGTGCACATCGGCCTGGCCGATGCCTCAATCGGCCTGGACGATGCCTAAAGAAAAACACCTGGAGCAAATCTGGGCAAATTCTGGAGCAAATTCTTAACTGATCGTCCCAGGACGATCCCAAATCGTCCTGGACGATCCTGGAGCAGATTTTGATATTACAGGTTTAATGATGATATAACAAATATAGCCAATTTATGATGTCAATACAATATAATACCTTTCACAGTCAAGTGTGTAACCCTAAAATTATTGGCCATTTATTTTAAATGATCGGTGAATGACTAGATGAAGGCGATGTTGATGTTCTCAAGTGAACATGTCATACCTAGGGGCCATTATAATTATCTAACTTTTTTTTTTTTCAATTCCCATCTCATAGGGTTTACCTTGTTGATAAGTTGTGTATCAAGAAAGGGCACTCTTATTGGAAGCTGCCCATAATTGACGAATTGAACCCTATGGAGCAATATCTTGAGGTCCCTTACATTAAAATGTGAGACAACTATCTTAGATTAATAAATTTTCCAGTATTTTTATTTTTAGTGTTGAGATGAGGAATAGTTTGATAAACTGCTGCTTAATTGCAAATCCAAGGTGAAGTTGGGATTGATGGTTAAGGCTTTGTTCAACCCATTTAGGACTCATCACATTTATACTCAATTAGGATTGAACCATCTAACTAGGGGTACAAATGAGTCGAGTCGAGCTCGAGTCAGGGGGTGTTCGAGTCGAGCTCAACTGTCAAATACCGAGCTCGAGCTCGAGCTCAAAAGTCGAGCTCGAGCTCGACTCGTTCCTTTATAAACGAGTTCGAGCGGCTCGTCGAGCCGCTCGTCAAACTTTTTGCACGGTCTTGTTCGCGTTCTCGTTCATCGAGCATGGCACGGCTTTTTAAAACGAGAGAGGAAAGAGGGAGAGAGCGTGGCTTTTTAAGAGAGAGAGAGAGATAGAGAGAAAGCCAAATTGAATGACTAAAAATGAATTTAATATTCAGCCGTTTACATCATCATTTAATGTCTACATTTATTATTCAGCCATTCAGTCTGTTAGAGTCTCAGAGAAATGCCAGAGAGAGAGAGAGAGGGAACTTTGAATGCGGGATTTAAGAAATAAAATAAAAAAAAGGGAATACGATAATTTTGAAATACTTACTAACATTTACTATTTATTTTTTTTATATTTATATTTAATAATTATTCGAACCGACTCGCGAGCTCACGAGCCGAGCTGGCCCAAGCTCGAACTCGAGCTCGAGCTCGACTCGTGAGCTCGATAAGCTCGGCTCGCGAGACCATAAACGAGTCGAGCTCGAGCCGGCTCGGCTCACTTGCACCCCCCTACCTCTAACCATGGTGAAGTTGAGATTGATGGGTAAGGCTTGACTCAACCCATTTAGGATTCAGCACATTTATATACTCAACTAGGATTGAACCCTATATAGTGGTCATAAAATTTATAACTGTATGGTTTTGAGTTGACAAGGGATATTCATTTAGGACATAATTTGGTTAAAAATTATTAGGTTTGTTATATAATGCTGGAGTAGCTTAGATTCTTTGTCTTATTTAGGGTTAGCTTATCCTCTCCTCTTATATGGATTTTTAAAAAGGTTATTTTTTAACATATTGCCCAAGTTTTGGGGTACCAAATTGGCGATAATCATATGTTATATTTTTAGGTAATCAATACTTGATGCCTAACATGGAATATACATGTATCAGTTTTCACAATCTTGAGAGTTAAATTTATTATAAATTTCTCATCGATACACCTTTGTAATATTTCCAAAGGCCTAAAATCATGTTTCGGGCATGTTCTTAAGGGATCAGGTATCATGCAGTATGATAAATGGGTTTTAATGGAAGACTCTACAAGTGGTGGGTAGTCTAAAGAAAATCTCCTATTTGATTTAATTAAATATATTGAGGTAAGTTTACCAGGATTCCTTCTAAATATTAAATACTTGAAATTTGCATCTCTCTTGTTGTGTAGCATGTTTGGAGCTATTTTCACTTTATCATTTCTTAGAAGCCTTTTCTTTTCACATGCAAACTTGATTGTAGTTTTATATGGAAATATTCATCTTAAGGTACACATTAATTGCTTCAACTTTTCTTTCGTTAATTTTTTGGTTTACATTATTATATTACGAGCTTAGTTTCTTTGTCTTTGGGGTCTAGCGAATTGTTACAAATCGAATTCCTAAATGAAAGAAAGGGCAGTTTAGGAGAGCGTGAAGCGGCTATTAAGTTGACAGAAGACATTGAAGAACAAGAGTTACTTCTGGATTTCCTTCAGCTCCTGCAAAGAAGAAAACTAGAATCTGCTGATAATTTACATGATACTATTGGTATGCTCAGCGTTGATATAGAAGAAGTTGATAATCAGATGTCAACCATGATGAAGAACGGATGCTCGTTTTTAGGACTAGAGAAAGATCATGAACCAGTTCATAAAATTGAGTGTCCAATCCTCCATTTTGAAATGAATGAAGAATCATCTTCTTCAGGTTCTAGGAAGCGCATTAGACTGGGACCTTTGGATTGTGCTGATGAGAATAAGGAGATGCGTTTTGATGGTCCTACGTCAGAGGCTAAACATGATATCCAGGAGAAGATTCGTTCAAAAAGTTCTCGAATCATGAAGAACTTAAAAAAATTTGAGGTATCTTATCTTTCATCAAGATGCATGTCCATTAAGCCCACAGGCAAATTTACTAGTAGAAAATTACTAGCAATTAATCTTAGCAGCGGGTCAACTATCAAAACTGAGGGCAGTTCAGTTGATTACTTGGCTTCTAAGGAAGGCAATTGTGGAAGAAGAATGGGTGAATGGGTTAATCCCTTTTTTGAAGATTTGTGCAAGTACTTATCTTTCAGCAAATTCAAAGTACATGCAGAACTAAAACAAAGAGAACTTATAAACTCCTCTAGTTTGATTTGCTCCTTGGCATTTGATCGGGACAAGGAATTTTTTGCAACTGCCGGGTTAAATAGGAAAATAAAAGTTTTTGAATTCGATGCAGTTATAAACCAAGACCCTGATGTTCATTATCCAGTGATTGAGATGACGAGTAAGTCAAAACTTAGCAACATTTGCTGGAATGGCTACATAAAGAACCAAATTGCTTCAAGCGATTTTGAAGGGGTTGTGCAGGTGAATCATTACATTGCTTTCTTCTTCTCATATACTATTTGCAATTACTTATGTAATGCTGCTTCCTAGTTGTTTTGTAGGTATGGGATGTCACTAGCTGTAAAGTCTTCCTTGAAATGAGGGAGCATGAGAAGCGAGTGTGGTCCGTTAACTATTCACCAGTAGACCCAACTAAGTTAGCTAGTGGAAGTGATGATGGAACTGTGAAGCTCTGGAAGATCAATCAGGCAATTCTACTCTTGCACTTGGTGTATGTCTGTTTTGCAATCATATGCGCTGCTATCTGACATTGAATGCTTATATTTGTTTTTACGAGCATTCCATATGGTTTATAATGCAGGGAAGAAGCACTGGAACCATCAGAACAAAGGCAAACGTATGTTCAGTTGAGTTTCCACCTGATTCTTCTGCTGCTCTTGCTATAGGTTCAGCAGATCATAATGTCTACTATTATGATCTTCGTAATATAAGTCTTCCATTGCGTACATTTGTTGGCCATGCAAAGACTGTGAGCTATGTTAAGTTTGTGGATTCATCAACCCTTGTATCTTCATCAACGGACAACTCATTGAAGCTTTGGGACCTGTCTGTGAGTACGTCAAGAGTCGTTGACAATCCCATTCAGACATTCACAGGGCATACAAATATTAAGGTGCAGTCGCTTTGTTAATTCTCGATCTAAGTATAATGCATTTTTGCATACATATCTGTTGGAGTAGATCTACATAGTTGTGTTTCTGATGAAAAATGTGACCTAATGACATACCTTGCAAATAAACTGCCTTTTAAAATGTTGCTGATTGACTAATTCCTTTGTAAAACTATACGCACTCATTTTTTGTTGTGATTGTAACTCAGTATCGCATGCAATAGCCGTTGCAGCACCTTTTACTTGTTGTGTTAAATTGCACACACAAGTCATCTTTGTTAGGTACTGGTGGGGAAATCTGTGGGCTCTGAAAATTCGGCCCCGGCCTCCGCCCGCTTTTCTTTTATTCGGCGAGGGAGTTTTAACTAAAATAAGTTCCGGGGTAAATTTTGGAAGGCAGATGGATAGGGAGATTAGAGGTATCCAGACAAA
>NW_021319909.1:0-909 GCF_001605985.2 Dendrobium catenatum
GTAGAAGTCAAGTACATCCTGTAACAGCAGCAATGCCCTTTGCTATTCCCACTCCAAACAAGACACTTGATACGTTTTCGACACCTCTACTTACAAGAAACTGCAACCCAAACCCAAATCAACTAAGGGAGAAAGACCTCTAAAAGTAGACTCTCTATTGTTTTATACTCAACCCAAAATTCTATACTTTTAGAGACTAATATTCAAAGGAGAATACAAAGAAGTAAGGGCTGTCTTGCTTCAAAGAGGACACTAAAGGTTTCTAACATAAAGCTTCTAATTGTTTAAAATCAACTCATATATATTTTAGAAATGACCACTAGGAGAATCTAACTCAAATGAAAAGGTACTAGTCGTTCTCTAAAAGACACTAAAGGGGCCTCACCTCACAAGTTTAATCAAATACAACAAGACTTGCATGGACTTTCAGATTTGATACTGCACAAATCTTACAAAAGGAAATCTACCCAACCCTCTATATTTTTTTTTGTTTTAACACAGAAACCCTACCAAACACCTAATAATCAAGTGTTTCTATTTTATATTTGGAGTGGGGTAAAAAAAAAACAAAGCTTTCCAACGAGGAGATTTTATAGAAATCCCTCGTTGTAAAGCACTTACTATAAAAACACTCGCAAGACGAAAAACACATAAAATTCCAATGCAAGCCGATCCGCAAAACTCACAACACAAAACTGCTCGATGCAAAACAACTCATAAAGCCCTTATCTATACTCTCATACTAATACAAAAGAAACACTCCAAACCACATTCTAACTATAAACCAATCCATGAGATATTCTAACAATGTTGTCAATGCCACTTCCATGAAACTTAATCAAGTGAAGAAATGAAACAAAGAGATATTTTATCATCTATAAACTTTTATACCTAAACATGCTTCTAATT
>NW_021319909.1:1009-13197 GCF_001605985.2 Dendrobium catenatum
CTATAAGAGGGCCTAGGCTGCTGAACCCTGTGGTCGTGGCTGAAACTGACTAGGAGGCTGTACTGTGGGTAACTGAGTCGGCTGAAACGGAGGTCTAGGTGGTGGTGGACGCGTGGTACTGAACTAACCATGGGCCTTCTTGCCCCTATCAAGACGCATCAGATCAGTACTATGCAAACTTCCCCCCTCCTGGAGGTGGGTTGCCCAGAAAGAAAACTCCAAACGCTGAGTCTACGGTGGGTTGACTCTCAGCCTTAGAGAGACTGCACTGGATATGCTGTCCTGTAGGCTGGTGACTTGTAGTAACAAACTTCTGAAAGGTCGAATGCCTAAACCCTTCAGATAAGGAGCAAAGGAACCATTCAATATTCTTCAACAGATCTCAAACTGCATTTGCTCATCTTGCGTTGTGTTCACACTGAAGAACTAAGGTTTTCTCCACCTAACTATATAGTTAAGTGAGATTCGTGAGGGCGCATCCTGGTCACTACCAACTCACCAACATCACTCTATTGCTCTTATCTAATGAACCTCTGCACAAATAACTACTCCATCTCAGCAAAAGGCGAACTGAATCATAGGGAGATCGGCATACCCACTCAAATGCCACTTCCCCCCTAAAACAACTACTAAACAAACAGTCTCAACATCAATGCATCGTTTCCTCCAATGTTACAACATATGCCGATATGAGCCACATGTTATTTGGGTTTCCAAACCCATCAAACACTCGAAACGGGGATATGAACAAAAACCAGCGGCGGGTAAGGCTCTCCGCTTCGTACTCTACGTAGGGGCGACCTCTACTAACAGGAATCTCCAGACTTCTAGAAGCTATGAGCCTGATTGGACTCTCGTGCAATCATGTCCTGATCTGAACCTGGGAACAAATTGTACTGACTGACTCTGGGATGGCACACTCAAAAGGACTGCTGGGGAAAAGACATCGGAACTGTCCTCTGAACCCATTTCAACTTAA
The DNA here is from genome assembly GCF_001605985.2 of Dendrobium catenatum. Lineage (NCBI taxonomy): Eukaryota > Viridiplantae > Streptophyta > Magnoliopsida > Asparagales > Orchidaceae > Dendrobium > Dendrobium catenatum. The sequence continues at coordinate 1,989 of NW_021319909.1, forward strand.
AGCTCTTGGGGCTGGCGACTGTGGTACTGCTGGCTCGTCTCTGGATGCGCCTAGTAGGAGTACACATCCATGACATGGGGTTGTAGCCCCCAAACGCCCGTCAACTTGGGCGTCATCGCCGCCATGCTCTAGCCATCTCCGCCATCTGAGTCTGTAACTGCAAGACTGTAACATCCTAATATCTACGAACGGGAAGGCCACCCTGTGCTGAGGTGGAAGGTACACGGGCCTCCCCTGCTCCTCCAATCATCATACTGGATCATGCTGCCCAGCTGACGTGCCACTTCCTCGTGACAACACCAAACACGGTGAAACGGGAATGTCTCGTCTGACTCCTCTGTAAGTAAGTCATCATCGGAGGGTCTGACAAAGGGACATCTATGTACGGACCCATAAGGAAAAGAAAGTCCTAAGGGGACTAGAAGAAGCAGACTGGCTTCCACTTGAGCCGGGCACTACTATCAACCTCTACTTGCCATCAACAGTCCCATCTGAACTGCAACTGCACACTGAAGGACGTGTCAACTCTACGGAATCGTACCAACAGTCTTGCTCATGTCTCGACAGGCTCATCCACCGTGCCGCGTCTCCAAACCATCTACTACGACGGACCGGTAGGAACATCTAACTGAGTGGGGGGCAACGAACAAGGATCAAGTGGGATCGACAGGCTCTAACTGTGGGCGACGCCCATGACGGACAGGGCGTCGTCCAACAGCAGGGGCACCTGCCTGATGTTATCAGTGGAACAACTCTAGTCTGCTTCGTGGTGGCTGTCCGTTCTGCCACCGGTAACTCTGCCTAACTGACTCCGCTGAACTGAGGAATGCACCTGAGAGATTGATGGAGTAAACCTCTCCTCACTTAAACACGCCCTCTACCTCGCTCGCTAACGGATAATGCTTCGGATCCCTGAGGAGGGTCCGAAGTGTGACAGATCCCGGACTGCGAGCGCGAAATAAGTGTGGGACAGAGGGCTGCTGCCATATGCAGCATCCTCTCTCATCACCAACTATGTACTGAGGAAAGAAGAGTCTCCCGTAACTGCTCGATCGCTCAGGGCACTACGACATCAGGAACTGGAAATACTTCTACGTGGCTCCGCTGTAGGAACCATCCTCTGCTGAACCGGTCCTGCTGAGCCACAGATATCTGCCAATCCGCCTGAACGCTGCATTGGACGCTTGCCAAGCGTAATCTCGTGTTCCTATTTCTCCTACCTGTCTTCCCTAACCGAGTTGGAAGAAGACGCGTACATCAGTACCCACAGACGGTACTGGAGAACAGTACTTAACTGACTGATGTGGTGGTGTCGGGTCTCCTCAGCAATCTCAGGGTGAGACCAACCGGGGTAAAACAGAAACCCGGACAGTAGGGGTGGAGGAAGCTCGCCGAGCAACCCTCCTCGAAGTGAAAGAGGGAGACCCGAGCCGAGCCAGCCTCTACCGGGAATGACTGGTAAAGAACTGCTGGCTGCCGCGCTGAGGCCGGGGCACGAAGACAACAAAGGAGCGACAGGCGCTGGCCCCTGACTGCTGGACGAACAGGGTAACAGGAGTGCCTAGGCACTGGCTGCTAAGCACGGGCCACTGGCTGCGCAAACGAACAACAAACTGGACGAACGGTCCCGGCGCTCCTACCCGAGCAACTGGTCGTCCAAAAGGTCTCATAGCTCGGTCCTCTCCTTTGAGGGGGAGAGAATCAGCACCTCGGAGGGGTCGCCCGCCAAGAGTACGGTACGCCGAATCGGTGAAGGATCCCAAAGGGTGATCCCCCCCGCCGGGCTCGTCAACAGGGACTCAGGAAGGTCACCAGCGAGTCAAGCCAAAACAGGAAAAGTAACAGAAAGGGCCGGAGTACGCATTGCACTGTCTGTAACACAAACTGCAACAATTTAGTCGTAAAACAAAACCACCGGAAGGAACGAAGAGAGAAAGGACAGAATAGCCCTTTAAAAGGCTAGAAGAGAAGAACCTAATAAAGAACACTAAACCCGGAGTGCCACACAAAAAGAATAATTTTAACATCGAAGATGAGAGAAAAAACCGGTCCCACCGTGGTCGCCAGAAATCTTGGGTCTCCGAAAGGATTCCCCGTGTGGTTCGAAAGCAAAGAGTACGATCACACTTATCCCATAGGATAAAGTGTCGTAACCTTTACAGACACACAAGCAGCCGAGAAGAGCAGATGGAGTTATAGATACGATTAGCCATGAAGGATATCGGCTTTCACCTACCAAGCTCATGAGTAATTAATATCATACCCAAAAGTCACGAGATCCCCCATTGATACATTAGCCTTGAATGGGGTATTTGATTGTGGGAATCGCGTTTCCTACGGGCAGCCCCCGTAGTAATTACATCTTAACTCGATCTAAAGAAGACTCTCATTAAGGACGTTAGATTATCTCCTCTAAAGTGGGTTAGTCAAGGATTCTAAAGTTTTCCTAATTCAAAGGGAATATCCCAACTTGCTCGAATCAGTGTCAGCAATGGTTCAGTCAACATCCGGGGGCCGGGGGCTAAAGAAGGAAAAAAGGGGTGGGGGGGAAACTCTAGAGAAAAAGATGAAGGCAAGCATTTCAAGCAAGCACGAAGAAGAAAGAAGGAGATGGCGTCATCGTGTGACGGGATGGGTAGATTTATAGCTCTGGAAAAGTAGAGGAACTTAACCACCAATAAGGTGTGTAGGGGTATACTCGTTACCCTCACCTTTAGATCCAAATCTAAGAGATTAGGTCGTACACACAACCACTAGCATCCACGACCTAGCTAAGCAATCTGGACTTTATCCTTTGTCTGACAAGAGAGCCAGCTAAAAACCACCTAATCGTTATAAAAATCCATTGCTGTCCGTCTTTATGAAGAAAGGTGGGTAGTTAAAACTGAAAAATTTGGATCGACAACTAGAGAAATTTTCCTAAGAGATCCCACACTTATGAATGTAAAATGCTCTCTAAAACTAATGCAATTAAATCGTTGATTTTATAGTTACTTAATGCAATTTGCTGGTCAAAGTCTCCAAATCAGATATGTATATTTTAAAAAGGCTTTTATAAAATAATTTTAATGGACTAAACTTCCCCCCGTCCGGACTCATCCTTCATAGGCCAGATTGATCCGGACTCTAACCCCAGGCGGGAAGTTTGTCTAGGAAGCGTAAGAATGCATGTATGCGCCCCCGGACGATTCCGCTATTTCCTAAAACGTTATATTTCTATGTGAATTAATCTTAAAATTTTTATTAGATAATTACGGAGTAGAAGAATTTATCCTAAAGAAGGCCTAACGTCAGACACAAGCACATGCAAGAAAAGAAAACCATGAAAAGCATGCTGTTCTAACTGCGTGAATCAGAGTAAAACAAACAACAGTAAAAAGAACAAAATCTCACGGAAAAGAATGTCCATGGCAAGTGCCATTCAAACTATTACATCAACAGAATGCAGTAAGTAAAGTGGCGGGCTCCAGCCTGACAACAACCCGGGAACACGCAAATCTTAAAATAAGATTTTTATACTTTCTTCAGTCTTCTCTTCGCTTCCTTGATCGTCTTTGGATCGTCTTCGTCTCTCAGCTCCTCGTAGTGACTCCCCAACAAGGATAATCCAATGAAAAGGAAACCCCCTGTAGGGTTTACTTTTCCCTTTACTCCTTCGAGTGGAGTGCTCCAAAAAAATATCCAAATGAAAAAGGAACCCCCTGTTAGGGGTTACTTTCCCTTTGGATGTCCTTTCTCCTTAAAATGCCTTATTTTAAATTTCACAATATTTACTATCAAATAACATGACACTATAAAAACAAAAAAATCATAGGATCTCCGCACGGTGATATCCTAAGCATTATAATAAAATTTCATCCAAGCATTATATAGTGAATAAAAAATGCGCACCATCAACACTTGCCCGTGCTACTGATAGGGCTGAACCAAGCTGAATCAAGGTACCTAAAGCCAGTATATATATTATTCATTTGCCCCCTTTACGAACATTATATGACACGGCCACGCAAGAAAGAAACGAGCATTAGATCAAAACGTACCTAACCTATGGTATTCAAATAACGTCACAGCCAACAGTGCACGAAAATAGAAGACTAGAACAAAGTAGTTACAGAAACAACACAGCAGAAAAACTACAAACAGATAGCAAAAAGAACAACCACACACAGTCACATGCAAAGGTCACAACAAACGACAGAAAAAGTTAAAACAGAACAACATCCTAACCCTAGAGCTAATAGTCGTGTCTATCAAATCGATCTAATGTGAAAGCCGTAGGGTTTGTAGGTCTAATATAGTGAGTTTAGTTAAAGTTGTTTGTATTTTAAGGTTGGAATAGACAAGTAGTTATTAGTATAAAATTTAAATCTAATGTTTTAGAGTGATTTTAGGAATATTTTATTTTTAATGTTTAAATTAACATCACTTTGTTTCACACCCCAGCCGTGAGGTTTATTTCACCCTCCCGTTGCTAACTTTAATTAGTCCTCGTAGGCCTGGGTTACCCAGATAATAACTACTTGTTAATTATTATAAAGTTTTTAGAAAAGAAAAGAAAAGGTAATTTGGTATTTAATTAATCAATTAGTTATGATTTAGAGTATATTCTAGGTTTACTATAGAAGTGTATTATCGCTAAGCATTTAATTCAGTAATTTGATCTCCTATTAATCTACTCTATTAAATTCTTAGATTGATTAAGGTTGATATTAGATTAATTAGAATTGATTTAGGTTCAATTTTAGGTTTAAGTTTAACTAGTTAAGAATGTTAATAATATATTTAATTAAAGATTCAGTGTTAATAGTTTTAAAGAATTAGCGTTAAGATCATTATTGATTAATTATGATAAGAAAATAAATCAAAATCTAGGGAAAACGTGCCACTACTTGTTATTTTCAAAGTCTCTACCCTATAGGACATGCCATAAGTCTAATATTTTCTAAGACTCGGTCCTAATTTTGTCCTTAAGTGTAACGCTAACGTTGTAGGCTAAAAAACAGTGTTTCTAATTCCTAAGACTTCTATACGGATGTCACAGGTTGAGGTTCTAAAAGAAATGTAAAACAAGAGCAATCCTAAATATATAATTGAAGTTTCTACAAGGCCCTAAGGTTGGGATTCGTACAATCATCTAGCCCTAAAGGTTTTCTAAGTTTTTAGAAAGCTTACAGGCACCGGGGCTACGACCCGGTGGTCCCCCGTAGCTCCTACTAGATGAGTAGGAGACGACTGATGCTCGGATCCGGTTGTCCTAGCTCCAGCTCCAAGTGCTCCTTGTCCATTGCTTTCCAAAAGTACCTCGCCAAAGATATATAGAAGAGAGTATTAGAGCAGTTCTATGCAATAAACAACAGTAAGAAATGAAAAAAAGCAATAAAAACTAGAACGTACCTTTGATTTTGTTGAGCCATGTCTAGGTTCTCCTTGTTTTGGCAAGCATATAGCCACCAAAAATCATATAAACAAACAACGGGGAAAAACACGAAAGAAAACAGAATCACAAAAAGGGTGTAGGCATCCGTTCGTTATGGAATACACTGCGTAAGAATCAAGTGCATTCCTATAACAGCAAACGATGCCCTTGTTGGCTATTCCCACTCAACAATGAGCGCACCGATACGTTGACTCGACTATCCCGACAACCTTAAACCAAAGGCTAGATCCCAAGGAGGTGACTTCTAAGCCAGACTTAAGCTTAGATTTCTATGGTTTTGACTCAATCCAGCCAAAATTCCATGTTTTTATAGACTATTATTCAAGGGAGGAATACAAAGGAGAAGGAGACTGATCTGTCTCAAAAGGACACTAAAGGTTTCTAACATAAAAGCTCTAAACTGTTTAAAATCAACTCATATAATTTTAGAAATGAACCACTAGAGAATATCAACTCAAAGAAAAGGTACTAGTCGTCTCTTAAAACGCACTAAAGGCGGGCCTACCTCACAAGTTTAATCAAAACTACAAGACTTGCACTGACTTTTCCAAATTTTGATCACACAAATCTTACAAAAGATAATCATCCAACCCTAATTTTTTGTTTGACCACAAAAATCCTAGACGCAAATAACGCTAATAGATCAAGTGCTCTTATTTTTATATTATGGAGTGGGTAAAAAAAAAAAAAAAATAAAGCTTCCCAACCCCCGAGGAGTATTTTAAAAAATCTCTTATTGCATAGCTCTTATCATAAAACATTCACAAACCGAAAAACACATAGAATCTCAACACAAGCCGATTCCGCAAAATTCATTGAAACAAAACCTCTCGAATGCAAAACACACTCATTAAGCCTTATAACAAAAAAGATACAAGAAGGCGATTCATTAACTTCAAAAGCAATTCATGTATTTTTCAGATTTTAAACCATAAAACAAATCATAACCATTTTACAAGTTAAACCAACACTCTCTTCATTAAAACATCCACATATGCTACAACCCAAATATGCATGAAGATTCTCTAATAAATTTCCATAGCTACATTATCAAGTCAAGCGTAAGTGGAATGATATGAATATAATCATACATAAAAAATCTCCTAATAAAATATCCAGTCATGCATGTAATAATCTTCCATTCATGAAACTAATACAATTGATTCCATTTCAATAAAAAAAAACTTAATGAGGAATTCAATAATGCCATCACAATTTAGAATATCCAATGAAAAGAGTTCTAACACTTATATCTCAATTCTATAAAAGAGACTAAAAGAACTTGTTACCACTTCACTTCTTTGGCCCATATTAAACAAACTTCATGCTAAAAAAAATCAACACAAATATGCGACTCCTCCAACGAATTCTCAAAGTAAAAAAAAAAAAAAAAAAAAAGACAAAGATGCAAGGTCTTCAAATCGAATTTTTTTTTTACAAAACAATTGAGGAAGAAATCCATAAAAACAACTGTAAGAATTTTCACAAAGCATTAATACTTGCCAACATACATTTTTTTGAAAAGCTTAAAGGGATAAGAAAGGATCCAAATCTAAAGCAAGCATAAATGTATTTAAATTTACTAACTCCTTGTAGCTAATTATGCCTTCTAACAATATAAATTGTGTCATTATAAAACTCACGGTGGCCAACAAAATTATAAAACTAGCTTTCAACAAGCATAAACATACACCTTGCATACATGTTTCGCCAAGCTTCTCACAATCCCCAAAGAAAGTTTACACATGGAACTCCAAACAATCCATCATTTGATGCAACCCATGAACGAGTAGAAATCTTACACACAAACTCTTCTTGTAAGCAATACAAAATTGACACAAAATTTGCCTACATCCTATGAGATTTTTTTAGCTGACAATTGAATAAATGTGACAAGACTAAAAAGAAAACAAACAGTAATGGTAGATGCATTCTCCAACTCATCACATACAATCTACAATGTTTCAAAAAAAAAATTCTAAGAGATTTCTTAAGGCAAGACAAGTTTTGTGAATAAACCAAAAGAGCTTTCTAATCAAGTCGCCATGATGATGCTAATAAATGAAACATGAATTAAATAGTAGAGAAGCAAAGGGCTTTAAATTTCACCATGTGTAAGTTTTCTTTTATGCAAAACTTGCTTTGAGCAAATAAAACATAACCGAATTTCACCATTAATGAGCTCTCGTAGCTAAGCACGTTACTAGCAATATAAATCACATAACTAGGGAAATCACAATTGCTCTACGACCAACATCTACTCTCGTGCCATGGTAGAGGAAATCAAAAGAACCTCCTATGCATTTTATAGTTTACACCTAAGTTCTAAATCTTTTGACATAAAACGAATGTGAGTTCATGAGTTAATTAGCCATCTCGAACAAAATAAATCAACACCTTGGATAGTTCTAAAAAAAAACAACACATTATAACAAAGTCAATTGCGATCATCACAAAGAACCAAAACATTTGGTTTAGAGAATAAATACATTTATTAGGAGCAAGAATACTAGAGATGCAGTGACAAATGTATCATAAAAAAAAACTACTCACACTTTCAACTTTAGCCAAAAGACAATAGGAAGAGAGTTTTACATAGGTGTAACTTGTCATCCACTAAATCACCCAAAAGATACTACAAAAATCTCTTGAGGGTATTCCACCAAACACCTTATATGCATGATCATGATAGGGGATCAAAATGGCTTCTCCCATATTTGCAAAGTTCACACCTAAATTCTAAATCATGTAACATAAAACAAAATGCGGATTTATAAACTAATTGACCATCTCAAAACAACGTGAGCAATAAGCCAAGTAGGAAAAGCAAATTAACACATGATGCTATGACTAACTACGCAAGCCATCGCGAAATTATTACAGGGAGCGAAAGCATTCCTTTAGACATTCATAGAATAAAGACAACATGAGATTTCTATCCACACTTTCAAATCTAATCAAGTAAGATAAACCTTGCATGAGTGAAGCTTCTCATCAACTCAATCTTCCACAAAACTTAAGTTGAGAAGAATGAAGAATAAAGAAAACATTTCAGGAAAAAAAAAATAAGGAAAAGGAAGAGAAGTAAGAAGGAGAAGAAGAAGAATAGGAAGGAGGGAAAGCTACCTGCGGCCTTAAAGGAGGTCGAACAAGCTCGAAGGGGGCGACGCTGGTGTCGGGTTCGGTCAGGTGTGCGAAGCCGAGAGCTTCGGGGTCGGACGAGCTTCGGCCAGGCGAGATCGGAAGCGTAGAGGCGTCGGGCTGGAGTTTCGCGAACACAGGGAGGCCGGTGTCGTCGAGCTAGCTTCGGGTTCGGTGGAGCTGCCGTCGGACAGAGCCGGAGGCTCGGGTTCGGCTGGGGTCGTACGAACAGGGGAGATCCGGCTTGCTGGGGTTGGCGTCGGGTATCTCACGCAAGGAGAAGGGAGCGTGAGCGGAGGCGTCGGTCTCCCCTGGACCTGCGAACTGGGTGGGTTCTGCGAACAGAGGAGGTCGAGAGGGAGAGAGGTCGGCGTCGGGTATCTCACGCAAGGAGAAGAAAACCAGAGAGGGAGAGCGACGCGTGAGAGAGGGGGAGAAGGAGTTCGGGTCTGAGAGGGGGAGAGGAGTTTTTTTTTTCTTGATTTGCTGGAGCATGGGAACGAGAGAGAGCGAAGGCGTGGGCGAGAGTCTCCAAAAACTGAAGGCCTTCGTCGTGAGTAAATTGAATCCATTGCCGAAGGAGGAAGCCCGCTTCTCACTGTCGCTCGCTTCGGTCTCTGAAATCACCCCGAAAGAGGTTTCAGCGAGCGGCTCGATGTCTGCCTGATCGCAGAAAATTCGCGAGGGCGCGGATTTTCGGCTGAAAACAGCAGACTTCGCTCGATCAAAAGCCGTCGAGACGATTTCCCGATCTAGAAAAAAAAAAATTCAAAATAATCGAGATAAGTCAAATGACTTTTAATCGCGTCGGATCAGGCTAAAATCAGATAAAATGGGCTAAGATCGGATTTAAGGCTCAGTTCGAATTTGTGCTCGATTTGAGTGGATTCGGGCTCGACCTCGGCTCAATGAATTCAATCGCCACGAAAATTGAGTGCCAAAATAATAATCAATTTAAATCCAAAGCGAGTACGGCGCGATAAAAAGACAAATTAATCGAGCTTTAATCGAGACAATGTTCGAGTCCGATCCGGCTCGAGTCGGGTCGATTTCGAGAGCTCCGAATTGGGCTCGACGCGTTCAATCAGTCGATCGAAAAGCGCTCGAGCAGGATCGAGCCAAAATGAGGTTAAAAACGACCCCAAACATATGGCGTGAGAACAACGGTGAACCGTATATGTTGGCGTTACTTCTACTCTAATACAACCTCAAGGTCAACTAGTGAAACCTACTAAGAAAATGCAATCAACTAATGGGAACAAAATATCAATAAAGAGAGAGGAACAAATCAATCATTCCGTCCAACCAAATGGGAGGTAAGAGAAAGGAAAAATCTGCAAAGAACGCAGTAGAATTCAAACGATCACCCTGAATGACAAAAATCTAAAGATGATACAAAGGGAAGGGAATTTCAGTCACTTCGAACCAATCAAAAGAAGAATATCAAAGAGAAATAATCAAAGGAAAAGCAAAAGAGTAATCAAATACGGAGATAATCGGCCGTTTCCGCCTGACCAATCGAAAAAGCAAGAACAGAAGGGAAAAGAAAGATCTCCACATTCACCTGAGCAGATCGAACAGGAATGGGAGAAAGACTCGAGCTCACCGTGCTGACCGATGCAGAACGAGTGAAATGAGCAGAAATCAGAAAAAGAACCAACGTCTGTGCTCTGAACCAATCGATAACAGCAGAGCGAAGGGAAAAAAAAGATGCTCAGACATTCACCATGAACCAGACGAAAAGTGAATGAAGAGCCAGGTCACCTGACCATCGAAACAGGTGAACACGAGCCGAGAAGAAAGAGAAAAAGCCAATGTGTCTGCCTGACCAAGATCGAAACAGCAAACAGAAGGCGAAAGAAAATCCCGACATTCAACCTGACCAGATCGAAACAGTGGATGGGGAAAAACTCAATGCTCAACCTGACCAAGGATCGAAACACGTGAACGACGAGTAGGAAAAGAAAAGGGAGTTCACAATCTTGCTGACCATATTCGCAACAGCAAATCGAGAACAGCTCAATTATCACCTGACCAATATCGCAACAGCAAATTAAAGAGCTTCCCAAAATGTCTATGTCCGCCTGACCAGATCGAAACGCAAGACAAAGAAGCAAAATCCAATATTCACCTGACCAGATCGAAACAGTGAATAAGGACGACTCGATGTTCGCCTGACCAGATCGAAACAGCAGAAACAAGAGGTCAGCAAGAAAACTCAACAACCCCGCAGACAGGGAAAATAAAACAGGGGAAATGAAGAGGCGGTGAAGTATCCTCCCGACTCTAGCGGGCACCCGCCAACAGGAAGGGAGAGTCAACATTCGGCTGACCAGATCGAAACAGCGAATAGAAACGGCTCAAATCCCCTGACCAATATTCGAACAGCGAATAATGAGCCCTCCCGAAGTCCTAATGTCCATCATCATGACCATATCCGGCAACGCATGGACAAAAGAAACAAGTCAGCACTCACACTGACGCAGATCGAACACGAGTGAAGGAACAACCAATATTCCGCCTGAACCAGATGAAACAGCGAAACAAAGGGGAAAGAGAAAGGGAGTTCAGCATTGCCTGCACCATGATTCGCACGGCGAATGAGAACCAAGCTCAATCCTCTCTCGGATC
>NW_021319909.1:16853-26155 GCF_001605985.2 Dendrobium catenatum
ATTTTAAATATATAAATACATACAAATATTATGATATGTATGCAAATCCTTTAACTTTTTAATAAGGAAGTTTTAAAACGTATAGCACTGATTATCTTTTGTAATTTTTTTAATTTATTGTTGATAATACATATTTGATTTGTGTAAGGTAATTTAATTAGTACAATGCAACCTTTTTTGTCCACTGTTAAAGATTCCTGAAGATTTTTTTTAATAAGAAATGTTCTATGGCTTTGTTGCACGCTACTTTATTATCTAAAAATTGCATGTTAGCATTTTAGCTTTAGTTATTAATATTGGTTTTTTTTTTCTTGCTTATCCATCAGAAATTCTACTTTGATTGAAAATTTTGTGAGCTTTTAATAATGACAAGCAAGATGACATGTAGATATATGGTCCGTTTGATTTAAAATGGATGTAAAATATTTCAAATACATGATTTTGAGAATATTGATGTTTAGTTTGGAGTAAAATAATTAAGTATTAAATTTTAGTTTATTTTGAATTAACCCTCTAATTTAAGGTTTTTTTGGAATTTTTCAGATTTGGACGATTTTTCAAATGTATCATAAATTTATCAATACCACTACCACTTGGCACCATCGCCAGTCGCCGCTACCGACCTTCATCATTGGTCTCCATTGTTGCCCTAGACTAGATGTCGCTAGCTACCACTACTACTGCCACCATCACCATCTTATCAGCCATCAGCAACTACCACCTCCACCCGTAGCTAGCCGGGCACTAGCTCCTCTGGTCACCGCCATAGCTATAGTATTGTCACTCATTGTTAGCCCAAACGCAATCTCCTATCAACCAATCATGCTAAACAAAACTATTAATGAATAATTGAAGGACTCACCTTTGCTTAGGCTCGGTTGGGGTGGTACGGTTCCCAACCTTGTCGCATTTCTTGCGTAGGCCTCTTAAGTGGAAGGCCCAATAAGTCGAGCTAGGGGATTCTCGGGTCGGGTGCTCTTCTAGGTCAGTCCGAGATATAGTCACACCGGCAAAAACAACCTTTGAGGTAGATAGCAGGTGGATAACCCTCATTATATATATATATATATATCTTTAGGGCGCAAAGCGAACAAACACGATTCGACGAGCTACTCGTTTGTTCAGTTCGATTAAAGCTCGTTTGTACGTTTAATTACTAAACAGAACAAACTGAACAATATTTTAAATACTCCATTTTTAAATAAACAAAACTTGAACAATAATTTGTGTTCGGTCATTTATGTTCCGCGAACGAACATCATTTGAAGTCATGAACAAGCTCGACATTAAAGCCGATAAAGCCGATCGTGTTCGATTTTGAACTCATGAATAAGCCGATGAAATAATTAATATTTGATTATATAATTAATTAAAAATTAAATAATCATGCGTTTGTTACATTCAGACAATACTTTTATATAATGTTGTTCATAGAATGTTCATGGAAATGTTTTGTTTGATAGTTAAAAAAATTTTATTAAGATGTTCTCGATAAGCACTGCACACCCAACCACCAACCAACAACCCACAAACCCACAACAAACCGACCCTACACGAACGGAACATGAACGAACATGAACCGAACATGTTAAACTCATTAATCATTAAAATGAAGTCAAACATGAACACAAACAATAAAGCCGACAAACATTGAACCAAACATGAACAGCTGATGTTAATGAACACTACATACCCGGATCGACTCATTTCATATTAGCAGCACCTTATAATATATATTATATATATAATTAATATAATATATATATAATATATATATATTATATATATATATATAATATATATGACAAGAGGGCAACCACTTGTGGAAAGGACATGTGCCCTATTAAATAAAAATATATTTTTCAAATTAAGAAACTCCAATCAGTATCAATTTTCGGTCGTCAAAAAAAAGGCCAAGGTTTATCACTGCCTTTAGTACCTTTGTCAATCAAAAGCTAGGAAATCATTAATCTGCAGGCGAAGGAGAAAACAGCAGAAACAGGCTGTCTGTTACTCTTTTGTCTCCAACAGCTTCCATTAATGTTGTTCTCGTCGAGTCTGGACCCCTGGAACCGCATTTACCGCATCGCAGATCGCAGGAAGATTTACGTCAATTTTCTTGCATATTTAAATACCTTTTTTTATCAAAGTTAATTAGGGCAAACCCTTGCGGAAACATTACGTCGGCATTTTAAATAAATCCAGTATTTTTAATATTTTCGTATTTATTTATATAACATCAGAAATTTTAAATTTATAAAATGTATAATAATATTGAGTTTATTTAAAATAAACTACAGTTATATAATTGAGATTCCTATTGATCGAACACTTAAAATGTCATATAAAAAATAAAATTTTGAAATATATACAAATACATACAAAATTATATATTTATGCAAAATCCTGTTTAACTTTTTAAACTAAGGAAGATTTAAAACGTATAGCACTGATATCTTTTGTAATTTTAAGTTTATTGTTGATAATAATATTTGATTGTGTAAGGTAATTCTTAATAGTACAATGCAACCTTTATTGTCCACTGTTAAAATTCCTGAAGATTTTTTTTAATAAGAAATGTCTTATGGCTTTGTTGCACGCTACTTTTATCTAAAAAATGCATGTTAGCATTATTAGTTTAGTATTATTTGGGTTTTTCCTTGCATATCCAGATGATCCATCATTAATTTGCTTTATTGTTGAGAAATCTACCTTTGATTGAAAATTTGTAGCTTTTAATAATGACAAAGCAAGATAAACATGTAGATATAAGATCCGCTTGACTTTAAAAATGGTGTATAATATTTCAAAATAGAGATTTTCGAGAAATATGACTATTTACGTTGAAGTAAAATAATTCAAGTATAAAATTTTAGTTTATTTTGAATAACCCTCTATTTAAGTATTTTTGGGTTTTTTCAAGAGCGATTTTTCAAATGTATCATAAATTTCAATAACCACACCACCTTGCACCATCGCTAGATCCCGCTACCACCTTTCATTGTTGGTCTCCGTGTTGCACCTAGACTAGGGTCCCTACTGCACCACTTGCACCATCACTCTTATCAACCACAGCTACTACAACCATCACCCGTAGGCGGGCACCTAGCTCCTCTGGTTCACCCGCCATAGCTAGTATTGTCCACTCAATGTCTAGCCCCTTCCATCGACCTCCTACCAGCCCCGGTCAGTACCCACCATCATCGACAATCCACCAACCAACCGGCCCACGCCAACAAGCAGCCACGACACCTCATGCCAATGGCGGCAGTACACATGCCGACCGTATAGCCTTAGCCACCACCGCCTCGCCACAGCCGCTATCCACCACATATTTTAGAATTTTACACCGTATTCATTTTACTTTCAAAAAAAGAAAAACTTAGCAACTTATTTTACACTCATCCAAATAATTCCAAAGCATTATCAAATTACATTGTATCCTTGTTCAAACAATGAAATACTTCATAGTTTATAACGTAGGCTGCCTAAGGTTACTCTTTTATTTATACAATAAATTATATTATAAAATTAAGTATAATTATTATATATGATATATATAACTTACATATATATATATAATATATGTGGTGGTGTGTTGTGTGTGTGTGTGTGTTAGATATTAAGTTATCACCAATTAAATTACTATCCTTTCCATTTCAAAAATTAATGAGTAAGCCACATTAATGTAAGTCATGTTATTCCGAAAAAATTACTATCCTACATTCTAAAATATGTTAAAGGAGCTGCTCATTTTTGCAAAAAAAAAAAACCCTGTTTAGCGCATAATGAAGTTAATCATTAACAGTGTATCACCTTTTCCTTTTTTCAATTTTATTTCCTAAAAATATATACATTATATTTTTTAGCCCTTTATATATATTTTTTAAAAAATCAACTATTTTATAACCATACCTCCCCAAAATAAATTTATGATGTTTCATAAAATTGTGATTCGATGTTATTCCTTATCCTCGGGCAAATCAGATATGGAGTTTAACAGCTTAACGATGATGGCCATGCAATATATTCAGTACTAGCGTAATTTTATTTTAAAATACATTCATTATAGAGTCTTGCCAAATCATTATCGGTTACAGAACGGATTCTAATGATATGAATTCATTACACTCTGGTTCTTCCATCTCTCTATCATTATACTCTTATCTATACAACTAGTCACTCGATACGAACTGCTATCCTTATAGTCCACCTTAAATTAATAGTACCCCTTTATTGGATGCTCTTTTCTATTAGATACTATTCGGCGATCCTCTAATTTAGTGCCCACTGATTGCCCACGGTCTCTCTGATTGCAGAGACATGCCAATGTGAAGTGCAGCTACCGTGTCCCTTAGTTCCCCTACTCCGCCAGTCCTATGACGATGCAGGCAATGATCAAGTCGAACTAGCATGAGAGTACTCGCTCAGCTATAATGAATGAGCACACGTACTTGTATTCTATATAATGGTTACGCGTCACGCGTAGGCTTAATTAATTAAAGGACCGATTAGTGTTAAACTGTCGTCCAGTCTTGGATCTACGCTGATCTGTGTCTAGACTCCTCTCACTCCATGAGAGTCTCACTATGCGGTTTATTAGTCACTATAATTAACATCTCATCTTTCATGCAACGTAAAATAGCCAGCCCGAATGGTGGCTTCCATAGCAGCAATAAAAAAGTCGCCCCAGATGAAGCCTAAGGTATTAAATGTACAATTGACATCTTAATGCCTCAATTTAATGATATGTTGATGGATCTTACTTTTCTGATATTTACTCAGAACAATCCTCACAATATGACATACATCTGTTCTGTGTATGTGAACAAGTAAATTAATAGTGTTGAGATTGTTTGTAGTTAGTATATCTATAAGTTTTCTATATTAACGTCCAGGTTTTACTCATCAAATTATATGGTTGATTATATATAGTTTTAACACACAACAATTAATCCAAATTTATCGGACTTTATATAATAGAAATGAATTTATTATTGAAGATAATACTATTATGGTATGTAATAACTACTAATAATTTGTATTTAAAGATTCATTAATCATAGAGAGAATATATAAATTTGTTAGTGTTGATGATGTCTATTAAGAGAATTGTACGATAGTGAATCGCCTTGATAGTATTACTTGGTGCCGGTGTCTTGTTCTCACCAACTATTAATTGTAGTTAGAGTATTAAAATCAGTGATGATATGTAGAGCACGAGACATGCAATCCAACTAGACTTGAAACCTTGAAGTGATGTGTCTTATAGCACGCTTAACAAAAAACAAATTGCACACATAGATCTTGATATCAGAATCATTGCATGTATATACTCTTATAATCACTAATGTTATTTATAAAGCATACACGCATGCAGATCTTTCACTGATTGATCTCGTCTCCCCCTCCTCCTCCAATTTTATTTTTAAATTTTAATTAAGTAATTATTCTATATTTAATTTCTTAAATATCTTCCCGAAAAAATTAAAAACATAGTAATTCTCATTAAATTAATAATGTGTGAGAAGATAGTATAATAATAGATCTCTATGAAGCCTATCGTGACTTCGCAATCTCCAACACCTATTATAGATCTATAGTCTTGGACTCATCTAATGACAATACGAACCATTAAATTAGCATAAATAAAGATATTGTAAGTTATATCTATGAATTCAATCACAAATGATAGAAGCTATCATATATTTAATGTCTAATATCTTGCGACCACTCTCATAAATGATCATGACGATCGAAAGCATGTTGTTCAAGAACAAGTCATGTAGCCCATACAATTCCGCCGTGTCTGCAATTATGCGACCTCTAGCGCCTGCTGAGTTCTACTAGTTAGTTATAGTCACGCTGAGAGCAATTCGGAACCACCTAGTCCCTCGAAAGTGAGGAGACACCATATAGATACGACGACCTACCTAACTCATTCTATTAGTTCTATCCATAATGCCTACTAATACCACCGTCGCTGAATGGGATAGGAAGTGTTCGATAGGGCGAAATCCAAAGAGCAGTGATTGCAAAGCGAGATTCCTAGATCTTACTAGAAAGTTTGCGTATCAGAAATCAGCCAGACCGCACGAAAAGAAGCTTTCTCTCCACCTCGTAAGCCTAACCCGGATAATAGGCTTCGCCCAGTTTTGCAACGGGCAAGAGTCCCAAGCGTCCGGGTAGAAAAGTCCGACTCCCAGGATAGCTCCATGCTACACACGTCCAGCTTCAGTGTCCGATACCGAGCCGAGTCCGACTGACGTGAATCCTAACGAACTTTATCAGACGTCGGACGCTTCTAGCTATTGTGAAGCGGATTATAGCTCTCCCGACGCCAGACTTGACCTTTACCGAACAAAAACAACGTTCGTGGACTTTTACCCCAATGGACAGTGCGGAGAGTCAGTATTGGGTAGAATCCGTGACCAACCCTGGCCTCCAAAAGCCACAATGCTGTACAGCGAATGAGGTAGTGTATATGCGACTGTGTGAAAAGCTACCCGACCCGCGGCGTGAGACCATGCGCCGTCCCTCTTTGCCAATCGAGAATTATCTACCGCGTACAGCCCGGGAATACATGTAGACAGTCTACTTCCACCTCCTCGCGTCGGCGCTGACTTTTCGCCAGAGCTTGTACTAAAAATCCCCCAACACAAGTACACGTACTGCGGAGTTGCACCTTCCGCCAGATCCGTCCGCGTATCCACATCGGGGAGTCTAGGATAACCGTCTCTCGTCAACACGATCACTTATGTCAGTCGCTATGCAGCAGAACCCGACTCCTAGTAAAAAAGCCGTGCAAAAAACCGAATTTCCCCACCGACGTTGGACTTCGAACCATCCACCGGAATTCCATCGACTTCTACCTGAAGCTGAGTTCTGCCCGCGCTACTGACGTCCGGGACTGCAATAACCCGGACGCTGGACCTCAGCGACTGCTCGTCGCCGGACTTTATCCGTCACCGAACTTCTATCCCGACTCCTGACTTTATATGTCCTAATCTACAGGACTTCTACCCTAACGCCAGACTTGCACCCGTCGTCTAATTCCCTATTCAACAATTTAAGCTCTGTCTACCGGTCCTATTTATTAAAGCTCTTACAAACAATGAGCCATTAGTAGAAGTCGTGGACACCCCAATCAACGACAAGGTTATGCCCCGCCTCACATTACTTGACCTCATTCGCTGGCAGCCTGCCAAGATCAAAAGCGCAGGTTCCGCCACATCCCAGCCTCGAGGCCTCGTATCTTGCATATTTCACTTTTTTAGAGGGCACCACACTTATATTACAATGAGAAACATACATTACGATTTATATATGATTGAAATCAAATAAATAAATTATTAATATTAATTTTTTTCATAAAAATTGGCTTGTTAATGATGACCAAATTAATTCAAAATTTTGATTGTGAAAATCAATTCTTAGGATATTCTTATATATACATAGGATCATTACATGAACTATTAATCTTGAAGTTAAAAAATTATATAGAATTAATATATTTAAAATTAAAAATTTAAAATAAATTGACGGAGAGAGAGAGAGATCCAATCACGTGAAGACTGCAAAAGTTATTGCTTGTACAAAAATTGAAAGATTATTACATGAGATCGAATCGCGAGCTCTATCAGTTTATTTCTAGCAGTGACATAATAAAAGTTCAGTTATTGTGCACCACTATTTTTACTCCTCACACTCACAAAAATCGAAGCAGCTCCGCATTCCAGAACGTCACCACGTAATCATCCATCCAAAAATTAGACTAGATAGATATTTAAAAAATTGAAAAAGTATACAATAATATGTATATCAAATAAAATCTTTTTAAAGTCCGAAAGAAATTCCAGTGTTAACTATATATATTTAAAATATGTTGATGAAGTGAATATTATGAAAAAAAACTAAATTAACAATCTTTAATTTATGCTTTCTCTCCATCAGCAGAGTGTCTTTGGGATTTTCTCAGAGAATGAAAAGTAAAATCATAATAAGATGTATATCAAAAATTTGAAACTAGAGCTATCATCTGGGGCGAGCTTTATTGCTATCTTAGAAGAGCTTTATTAGTGCAAAAAATTTTACATTAATAACTAAAAAGCCTGATTCAAGAAACACGTAAAAAAGCCAGTCTCAAAACGAAAGAGCTTTAATTCCCTTTAATTATAGCCTAAGCCTCCTAAATAATAGACAACACAAAGCACATGCGATTATTAGTAGAATCTCATTTCTTTGTTTTTTATCTCCCATGAATCAGCGATAGGAACGTAAGCCACACAATAATATGCTTCTACAAAAACTGCAAATCAAGTGATAATTGAGCATGCCTAATATACCAGTAGGTCATTTAGATCATTATTCTTTTTATTTATGTTAATAATTATAAAATACAAATAAATATATTTACCATAAATAATTAGCTATTTTTTAAAATTAGATCAAAATATTGATCGCGAGTCGTAAAATGAAAAATCTGATTTGCCGATAGAAAATGAAATCACATATGAAACATCATAAAATTTATCTGAAGTATGTTTATAAATAAAGGTTGATTTTTTAAAAAATATATATAAGCCTAAAAATATAAATTTAATAATTTTTTAGAAAATAAAAATGAAAAAAAAAGAAAAGTGAATACACTGTTAAATGTTAACTTCATTATAGCCGCTAAAACAAGTTTTTTTTTTTTTTTTGGCAAAATGAGCAACTCCTTTAACATTAACTTTTAGAAATAGAAAGTAATTTTTTGACCGGAAATAAACATGACTAATTATGGGCATTTACTCATTACATTTTAGCTTAAAATAGGAAAGATAGTAAATTTAATTGTAGAATACTTAAATCTAAACACACACACACACACCACACACACAACACACATATATATAAATATAATATTAATATAATATATATATATATAAATTATTAAAAATATAATTTATGTAAAAATAAAAGTTAACCTTAGGCAAGCACTACTTAAAACTATGAAGCTATCATGATGAACAAGAACTACAATAGTATTTGAAAATGCTTTGGAATTATTGATGCAGTGTTATGTAAAATAAATCTAAGTTTTTTTTTTTTTTTTTAAGTAAATAATACGGTTAATGTAAAATTTCTAAAAATAGTGTGGATAGCGCTGGTGGCGAGGCGGTGCGTGGCTAAGGCTAAACGGTGGCTGTTACTGGCCGCCAGCAGAGGGTTTGCGGTGCTCGCTGTTGCGCAGGCCGGTGGTTGAGTGATTGTCGGATGAGGTGGTACTGACCGGAGGCTGGATAGGAGGTCAGATGACA
>NW_021319910.1:0-3491 GCF_001605985.2 Dendrobium catenatum
TGGAAGATTTGAAGAGTTGGGATCTGGGCGGATATTTGGAGAACTTTAGGGAATAGTTGGAATAATTTGAAAATATTTCAATATTTAGAAATACGGAAATTCACCACCTAGCACTCATCTAAAAGCAGATGGTGGGAAATGGATGATAGACCCGATCAAGATCACATGTTCCATCGTACCCCGGCCCATCGTCAGCAGTTCCCTGCGTTCTACTTAGTCCAGACGGAGTAGTCGACCCAACCTTCACAAGAAAAGAGATTCCTTGATCGGCAGCCCAAGTGGGTTGCCTCGTCCAAAGGGGACCCTGTAGACCTAGGTGGATGTTTATCTAAGGGACAAATTGAAATCCACCTTAGCTAAACAAAGGGCTATTGTGCCCTATCGATCATATCCTATTGATTCATATTCTCAAAGATTTAACGCCATGTAAAGGAATGTATTGGCCCTGGCCATAAACCGCGTAATCTGTCAGGTACCAACTTTAGCAGGCAACAACCACTCGCTTCCAGAGGGCCCATGGTCAAAACCCTTTACCTGCCAGTGGCCACTTGGCGGCCCGAAAACTGCCAGTCTAGGGCATTACGTTACCACGTCCCTTTACTAGAAAGAGATCTTTTTGAGACATGCGATTCCTAGTTGAATTTATCGACCTAGGCATTTGGCTCTTTCTCAGCCAAGAGTACGTTTTATTTGTTCCAACCTCGGTAGACTGTTTGCGAGGCGAATGTGATCCTTGCTTATACAGTTTTTATGGATTTATATTCAATTTTTAGCAATAAATTTTAGGACTTTGGAATTTTTGCGATTTGCATTTTTGTGGACGTTTTGCGCGTTTTTGATTGCGATATTTTTTAAGGAGACGGAGCCTGAGAATATTTGAAAATGGACTAGTAGGAAATATTTGGGAGACATTTTAAAACTATTGGGAAACCCCTCCGGTTGAGAATTTGCATTTCAACACGGCCATCAATCGGGTGTTCGGGAGGTAAAATTTCTTTTTATAGGCATTTCAACCTTGTCAGACCTCTGTCGGAACATGTCGGACAAGAGGATCGCCGGTTTGAGGCTTTGAGCCTTTCATTAGTGAATATCAATATTGTCTGTAGGCCTTGAATTTGCACTAAATGAATGTTCTTAAAGCAAATTACTACTCGTCCCGTCAACAACCTATAATATTTGTTAATGAGTTTCCGAACCCACGTCAGACTTCTATTGGAAATCCCCGGTACAGAAGGATCGAATTCTTCGAACCTGAAATCACTTGTCAAAACCCACGCAGCATCCCTAAACGTCACGTTTGTGTACCAATAAAACCACCTCGCCGGGGCCCATTGCGAACGGTTTTATAATGTATTTTTACCCGCTTCTTAGTGATGTACCTATGTGTAACTAACAAACACTATATGTGCACCGTCTGCAGGCCGATTCTTGAAATTAGACGCCTCTCCTGTCTGCCTTGTATGAGGAATGTATGCCCAGATCCGTGGCACTAGACGGTAGCCAAAGCTTCTAATAGAGTTATTCGCCTGCTTCCCTCGTTACAGGTAAGACTGTCGATCTGCACTATTTGTATTCATTTCTGTAGGTGGATACGTATGCACCACACTAATCTCCTGGCCTTATCGGTTCCTGTAAGACTTGTACTTGTTTGAAATCCTTAATATATTTAACTATGAGCAATAGCTACTTGTCAATCTTTACAATAGTGTTTCGATTTTGATCTTTTCGCTTACAGCCCCACCTATTATTGCATTAGGTTACGTAGGCATGTCTCTTCTTCCTTCTCAGACTTGAAAATTAAACTTCAGGCATACTGCAATTACTGAAGTCCTTCTGCATCTAACCCCATAAGTGCATTTTATAACCAATAACATCCATATTGTAAAAGAAGAAGTCATATATTGGCAGATCCTTTTATCCTTTTCGTAAAAAGATTGTATGTATTGCAGATCTTTTTTGTATTTGTTCGTAGATGGAGCTTTCTGTACGTGTCAAGTCTCTTACGGTGATTCATAGGAGTTTATATTTACCACCAACCTCTTCCTGCACACTGATTGGTAGGTATATTGCTACCTCCTTTATTTGGTCATTGCATACTAATTGATTAGCTCGAATGATCTTGAGATAATTTTATTTTATCCTTCCTTGATTATATACATTTTGAGAGCTTGTTCTTCATTCATCACTAATCCCCATGTATATCGCAATCATTTTGAATCACCGGATTTCATAGTTGGGATGAATACGATGAATCCATTGCTATCGTGTATATGCTAATTTTGTTATCCTTTAGAGGCACCCTTTATATCATTAAATCAGGTTGTATCTTTTATAAATCTCGTTTTGCTTGTGAGCGGTTTATGTTTGCAACTTCATTGTCCACCCCTAAGTCTTTATTTACTTGCAAGCAAGTCGTATACAAGAATTTGATTGTCACCACTCATTTTATTGTTACATGTGAACGAGCCATGTTGAATGTTGCGAGTCTTCTACCGTCACACGGAGATGACTTAAAATCTTGTATGATGAATTTGCTTGATTGGCACTTGCATCGCAATTGAAGTAACAATGTGATGTTATGGATTGTAAGCATGTCATTGTATCTTGCCCTTTGGTTATTGTATGAATGATTACTTGCAAACTCCTTTTGAAGCTTTGGTCTTTACAAGTATCATGTTCATTCACTTGTGTTTATTTGAGTACACCATGAATTGATTTGTTATGAGTCCTTGTTTGCTTGCAAATAGACTTCACTTGCACATTTTTTATCCTTGGAAGTGGTTTTCCATACGCATGATAAACTTGATATCATATTTTTACCCCACTTGAGATGATCATGATCTTGCATTCTAATTGAAATGGTAATTCCATTATTATTATTCAAGACAAATTCTTCATATTCATTTGAGCACTTTTGTACTTGTTTAAGCTCAAATTTAGTTCATTTAGTCTCAAGTACAAAATCCTTGGGTTCAAATTCTTTTGCCTCAAGCCTCCAAGCCCTTGCTTGAATTCAAATGTCCAAATCCTTATTCATCTTGTTTGATGTTCAAATGCAACCATGTCCCCTATAAATATTCATTTTAGTTCAAGCTCCCTTTTTTATTTCTGGTTTGCATTGAGAGCTTGTTTTGTTTGTTTGCATGAGACTTGAATAATTCAAATTAGAATTTGCATTCAAGTTGAAATGTTAATTCCTTAGAGAATTGGTTGTTGCTCAAATCATCCACTGTTATAGTCCATTTCAAAGTTTCATGTAATTTCTCTTAAATTTGATTCATTGTCATTCTCTTATGCTTAAACTTATTTGATTCTAATGTTCATTATTCAATCATTCATTTTGAATTTATTTTAATTAGATTCAAATATCATTTGCCTTGTGTTCCAACATAAGTCCAGGTTTTTGTCCTTTACACCAAGTTCGTTTGAGTTCAATCAAGTCCACTTGCAAGTTCAAATGTTTGAGTTGAATTCAAGTTCAAATTAATCAC
>NW_021319910.1:6930-13632 GCF_001605985.2 Dendrobium catenatum
TACTCCTAACTCTATTAAGTTGAATATTGACTGTATTGATGTGGGGAATAAGACTAGTGTTGGTGGTCTCATTCGTGATCACAATGGGGTTTTTGCTGGTATGACCGGTGACAGTGAAAGGATTGGTGGCCTTCTTATTGTTGTTCTTCATGGGTTGAATTTGTGTGTTAGTCTTGACCTTAAGAATATTGTTTTGGAGGTTAATTCCTTTTTTGATTTAAATTTTTTGCTTAATCTGGATGATGGTAACTTTTCTTACTACTTATTTTACATTAGGAGGAGTATTAGAGATATCTTGGTCTCCCTTAGCTGCTCGATCCTTTTCGACTATTTTGGAGGAGGCCAATGCTCCTACTCGAGCGTTGGCTAAGCTGGGCTATAATTGTGCTAATATTGCTGAGTTCTCTCTTAAGCAGTTGCATGTCCCTATCAAAGGCATGGTTAATTTGGATTAAATGGGTTTACCATATGTTAAAGGTTAATTATTTTGGGAGCTGGTTGTTGTTCTGCTTTTCTCGTTGCCTTGTGGGGGCTTTAAGAGGCTTGTGATTTTTTGTTCTTTCTTATTTTATAGTTTGTAATGATGCTTGTCGGAGGTTCTCTCTGGTTTCTCGGGTGGTGGCTCTGTTTTTCTGGGTGATTTGTTGTGGCATTATTTGGGTTTGTTATTGTTGTGCGGGGGAATTGGTACTTCCGCGGCTTGTATGGCTGTGATTGGTTCGGTGTTGCTTACTGGTATTCAGCTGCTGATTAGTGAGTGTGGTGTGTATTTAGTTTTGCTACAGGTTCTTTTCGATTTCTATTTTTCCTGGAGCAGGGCAAGATGTATCATGCTCGGCTGTATCCTTTTTGGAATATCTTAATCTTTTGTTTAGTATTGTCAATTGCTATATTTTCGATTTGCATTTTCTTGTCTATATTTTGGTTGTGCATGCTCCTTTTTGGGTGTTTGATTGGAAGATTTTTGTGGAGACCTGCAGCTGGGAGCATTTTGTTTGGTTTTTGTTTACTCCCTTTTTTTTGGGTGCTTTTCATTAAGTACCGTAGCATGTTCCTAGGTTGTTTTTGTATTGAGCTATAGTGGGGAACTCGAGCTCATAGGTTTTCTTTCATCTTGATTTTGTAGCTCTTTGAACGGTAGTGAGTTTGAGTTCCCCTTAAGGATCTTGTAATTTTTCCCTTATATTAACGCATAGGCCCCTCTAGTGGGGTTTCTATATATATAAAAAAAACACAATAAATAATAAATGCAATAACAACATAACGGCATAAGTGTTATAAAACCAGAAATAACTGAACAACAACTCAACAACAATTCGAACATAACTAACCCCAAACCAAAATGCATGCCAAGCTAGAAAAGCACTGAATGAATCAAACTAGAATGCTTGCCAAACCACTAAACTAGAGTTACACACTAATGTATGTCAAATTTTTTCAGTTTTTTAAACTACCCGAGACAATATTCAAGATAATAACAAGTCAACAATACAACAACAAATCAAACAAACCCTAAACCCAAAAAATTCACTCAAAACTTCAAAAAATTCCTTCGGCATATATGAAATACCAAAAGATGCTTATAGATTAAGCTTCTAAAAGGAGAAAATAAAAGAAAAAAGATAAGAGATACAAACAACGATGATCGATGTAAGTGTTCGTGGTAAGCCAAAGGATATGTATACGGTGAACACCCTGGACCAACACTATGCCAGAGAATGATAAGAGAGGAAACCAAAGATAGAGCCAGAGATCTAATGAGATCCAAAGAGATAAAATGGAAATCATAGACGAAGCAGCAAAGGAGATGAGTGTTGCAAATCTGGATTCAAATACTGTGATTTTGATGATAACAAATATTATTATTTCTTTACCACTACTATTATTACATATCTATTTTGTTTGCCCTGCTCACTACCTTTCAGGTCCAGAAAGATCACTTACAATGTAAATCAGCTAAAGATCAGGTAGATTATGATTAAGTCTGCTTGTAATTTCATTTCAATGTATTTTTACCTTTCTTGAGTCAAATCTTGAATATGGTGGACCCCAAGCTAATTAACCTTACACACACATATTCAGGTGGAGAAATTTGGTGAGTTAGAGAATTTTTCTATTTTGACCTAATCGTATAGGACAATTTGAAATCGTATTGGATGATAAGTTAAAAACATAAACCCTGATTAGGGCATCCTTGCTAATTATAAGTTATTAAACTAATCATACTAGACGATCCATATCATCTAGGACAATCAGCTTAGATGATGAAAAACAGCTAACAATTATAATTTAGGTTATATTTTGTTTTTTAATTTTTTTTAAATCATACAGGACGATATACATTATTCTGGACGATTTATAACAATCATGCCTTAATTGATCCAATGATTAGGGGAGTAATTATGTTTAAATTATTTAATCATATCATACAGGATGATTCCATTTGGATCGTACTGGATGATCTAGTATATTTTGTAGGATGATCCCTTATCATCCAAGAAAAAATCCATAATTTTCCTCTAATCGTCCAAGAGAATCGTACTTGACTTTTTGAGACATTTGCGGGACGATATGGAGATCTCCACCCATCGTCCAATGTCATACTGGACGATCAATATAGTATCTTTAACTAATCGTCCTGGATAATCACAGGATCATACTGGAAGATTTGTATAAATACTTGTACTGACCGTACAAAGCAACATTGATCGTCCTAGTACTAATTGTATAGGATGATCTATCGATTATCTTGGATTATCAGTTGCACAGAATTAAAAATCAGGGCTTCTTTCGGAGGCTTTGTATTTAAGCAATTGTATTAACCCTAGAGTTAATCTTTTTGCTGTGGAGTTGATCCATAAAACCGCCGGTAGTCCATAAAACCGCCAGTTAATCTATAGTAACCGCCGGAAAAAAACCGCTGGATTTTGACATTTTTCCTGTAGTGTGATCCAAAAGAGAGCTTAAAGAAGGAAGAGGGAGGTCTAAAGAGAGAGAGAGAGAGAGAGAGAGAGAGAGAGAGAGAAAGGAACGAGGTCTCACAGTTAATCTTTTTGCTGTGGAGTAGATCCATAAAATCGTCGGTTAATCTATAGTAACCGCCGGAAAAAACCGCTGGATTTTGGCGTTTTTCCTGTAGTGTGATCCAAAAGAGAGCTTAAAGAAAGAAGAGGGAGGTCTAAAGAGAGAGAGAGAGAGAGAGAGAGAGAGAGAGAGAGAGAGAGATCCTTGTGAGGGAATCACAAAGGTTACTCCAAGAAAGGATTTGTGGTCTTCCTCAAATTGCTTCTTTGGTTCCTTGGTGGCTCTAGGGAGATAGTCTTCAACATTAGATCCAGGTTCTTTGCATACTTTAGGAAGGAGTAAAAGGATTTACTATTCTCTGCCTACCGCCAGAGAGTAAAAGGATTTCAAGGTTCTCTACCTACTCCAGTAGGGAGTGAAAGGTATCTTGGGTTCTCTGCCTTCACCAGGAGGGTGAAAAATGATTTCTAGGTTCTCTGCTTACTCAAGGACAAAGTAAAAGGATTCAAGGTTCTCTGTCTCATCGGGTCGGTGGAAAGATTTTGTAAGGACTTCTCTGTCTTGGTGTGGGGGTAAAAGGAGAGACACTAACTGATTAGTGCAATACCTGAAAAGGAGGTTTTCAGGGAGTAGACGTAGGTTAGATTTGATCAAACCACTATAAAATTCAGTGTGTTCTTTCTCATTACTTTTACCGCATTTTATTTCTGAAATTTTTTGTGATTTATTTTGTGGTCAAAATCCCCAATCTTTGTTATTATTAAATTAGTTTTGCTTCCGCATAAATCACAGATTTTAAAATACTCAAAAAGATTTAAAAAAAAAATTTCTTTTTATTTAATTTTTTTTAAATGACCAATTCATCACTCCTCTTGGTTGGCATCGGGCTAGTTTTTTAGGGTTTATACCCCTCACGAACTTTTAAGGAGAGGCTGAAGCGCACACAAGCTGAATGTCTAATCTCCATCCAGTCCAAAAACAACTAGCCTTAATTAATCGATCGCTCGGTTAGTCGCACGCTTTCACGTGCACTTAAAA
The DNA here is from genome assembly GCF_001605985.2 of Dendrobium catenatum. NCBI lineage: Eukaryota > Viridiplantae > Streptophyta > Magnoliopsida > Asparagales > Orchidaceae > Dendrobium > Dendrobium catenatum. Next base: position 10,993 of record NW_021319910.1, read on the forward strand.
CGTGCGGGTCAAAAAAGGTTAGAAATTGGGTTGTCGGCTTAACCCGGATCCGACTTGAAATTTGTAACGGGTCAAATTACTGAACCTGAAACTGACTCGTTAGTTGGGTCTAACCCGAAATTTTTGTGTCAAGTTCGAGTCGAATTTTTGTATAGTGTTAAATATTGACACCCCTAGATGTTGCTTTCTGCAACATTCTTTAAAAAATTATTTTCTCCACAATAATATTACAATCACCTTTATAAAAAATTATAGTCAACCCAAACAATCCCTTAATTATTCATGTATTAATTATTCACGTTGAAAGAGGGATACATCAATTTACGTTGATGATTTTTTTTTTTGCGACATTTAGGCCATGCATGTAAGGCAAAGTCATACACATAACACAAACACAAAGACTCAAAGCAAAAACCTCTTAATTGGAAGCATAACTCTCAACCAACAGACCAAGGTGTTTATTACAAGTTGATGATACCCAAAGAAATTACTGCTCCTTCATTTTTAAACTGTGTTGCCGACTTCAAAAACTGCAAATTCATCATCCATAGAGAAATTAATTAAACTATTAATAACAAATTTTTCAGTAAAAAAACAAGAAAGTTAATGTCAATCATTTTTTAATTATATATAGCTTTTTCAGTAATAACTTAGGCTTCGTTTGGGATGTCTTTTTTATTGCTTATTGAAACAGTTTTTTAGTATCAAAATTTTAATTTTTATACTAAAAAGTTACTTCAAAAACAATAAAAAAGCCGTCCCAAATGAAGCCTTATGCTTCATTGTTTTTTACTCTAAAACAAATTTTTAGTACAAAAATTATAATTTTTGTACTAAAAAGCTACTTTAAAAAGCAGCAAGAAAGCTGTCCCAAAAGAAATCGACAGTTTTCTTATTTATTTCTAAAACAGTTTTTTGATACAAATAAAAAAATTTTGTACTTAGAATCTATTTTAAAAAGCAACAAAAAAGTTATTCAGAAAATCTTACTGGAAGACATAATCTACTTTAGCGCGGCGACTACTTTCATAGGATATCTGATCAAAAGCTTCGTTAGAGAGTCTGAAATCGATGCCATCACAGTTATTACAATAGCCCACAACGATGACATTAACTGTTAAGGAGCTCTTGCATATTTGAGGCTCATCAACGCATGTAACGCTTAGCGTCTTTCCACAATATCCACCATTATTCCACATCGAACCTCCCAGCAGAGCAATCATATTGCCTTTGTTTTCCTTTCCAAAACAGGTAGATGCTGCAATCAGATAGCCCTCGTCTTCATCAGTACTGAATGATTACTACAACAAAAATAAAGTAGTTAGAACTTACGAGTATAGGTTGGAGTTGTGAAGCCGGCGACTGCTGCAGTTGCAGAGGCAAATGATGGAGAGCTAATTAGTATGGCCATCACAGCAATAATTACAGCACGCTTCTGATCCATTAATCTCTACTTCTGATTCTCTTAATTACTTAATTAGAAACTAATTATGTTTAAGCTAATGCTAATGATCGATACGATGCATGCTTATATAGTACTAGAATGTCATATAAGGCTTCGTTTGGGATAGTTTTGGACTCATGCTTTTGATAAATTTTTATATCAAAAAACAGCTTTATAAAAAGTAAGAAAGCCATTCCAAACAAAACCTAAGTTAGAATTATAATGTTTGTTGAAGAAGAAAGAAAATAATATTGAAAGATGGCAGAAGGAAAGAAATTTAGGGACCTGAAGTAAAGGAGACATTCGTCTAAATTGTATATGTTTAGTATTAAAAATATAATCTGTTAAAGACAATTAATTTAATTGTATTGTTTATTTACAAAAATTTGAATCACTGAGACAAAAGAGAGTTCATTTGCAGCATCCCTCAATAATGTAAGCTTTTTTTATTAGTTTCCAAATATAATTTCATGGAATTAGTTGATAGCAAGATTTTGGCATTCCTATAAACCTCCAAAAGTGAATAAAGAAGATATTGTCTTTAGGTTTGTTGATTTCAATGACTTCAAAAACTTTGTTGTTTAATTTTTTTGTTTTGTTTTGTAATTTTGTTGTTTACTTTTGAACATTAAAAACATCAAAAGTAAAGATGTTTCATTTGCTTTGTGCTTTAATAATATAGGAACTATTTATTAGCCTCCAACTGTAATTTCATATCATTACTTGCTAGCAAATTAGTTTTGGCAATCAAAATATGCTAAGAAGATATTAATTATCCTCTCTAAATATCATGATAAAATACAATTTTCAAATCTAGCCATACAATACACTTTTTGATGGTTTGATCCAAAAAAATAAAATAAAATAATGAGATATATAAAGTTAATTCAGCCTGATAACTGCTATTATCAAGAGAATTTTCATTTGATTTTTACTAGGGGTGTCAATTTTGAGTCAGGGGTCAGGTTCGGGTCGAATCTAAAACTGACTCGACATTATTCGGGTCAGCCCGAACTTTTTTTGCAAACGGGTTGATTTTTTGGACCCAAACCCTCAACTTCGCTGGCAGGCTCACAGCGGCTCTGTAAAGTGCTGATTTTGCTCCAGGATCGTCCAGGACGATCTGGGATCGTCCTGGGACAATCAGTTGAAGTTTTGTTCCAGAATGTGTCCAGATTGCTCCAGGTGATTTTCCT
>NW_021319910.1:13732-34055 GCF_001605985.2 Dendrobium catenatum
TTTGAGTTGAAATATTTGGAAGAATCAGTTCTTAAGCAAATTCCAAAGCCAGATCCTGGTCTGTTTGTTTGGCTGGTCGCGGCCGGTGCGGGCGGGATCCGTCCCGGTCGGGTCGGGTCGTGACAGGCTCACTGTGACGGGAGTTCGCTCGCTAGATCGGAAGTTACAACATTTTGATCGAAATAAGCAATGACGGGAATTCGCTCGTAGAGAAAGAGTTGCCGCCTTGCCAGCTCCTTCGTTCCTGTTCTCCTTGGATGACGTTCACTTCCGGTCGGATCAAAAGTTACAACATTTTGATCGGAAGCAACGACGGGAGTTTGCTCACAGTGAAGGAGTCGCCGCCTCACTGACTCGTTTGTTCCTGTTCAACTTCGCTCCTTGGATGACGTTCACTTTCGGTCAGATCGAAAGTTACAACATTTTGATCGTAAGCAATGTCAGGAGTTTGCTCGCAGTGAAGGATTCGCCGCCTCAACGGTTGGCTCAGCTCCTTCATTTTCTGCTCGTAGTGTTCAATTTCGCTCCTTGGATGACGTTCACTTTTAGTCGAATCGGAAGTTACAACATTTTGATCGAAAGCAACGACGGGAGTTCGCTTGCTGTAAAGGATTCCAGGTCAAAACTAGGTCATTTTTGGGTTTCCGGGTCAACCCGAACCCGACACGAAATTTGAAACGTGTCGAAAATCAGGACCCGACCTATTTTGGATTGACCCGAACCCAAATTTTCGTGTTGGGTTCAGATCGGATTTTTGGGTCGTGTCAAATATTGACACAATTATTTTTTTACATTGAGAAGGGGCTCTCCTTACATAGTTGGTTAGGTTATGAGTTGCTCATTTCATGCATCAAAGGCTTTATTCAGGATGACTTTTTAATGCTTTTTAAAACGATTTTCTAGTACAAAAATTTTTAATACAAAAATTTCTTGAACTAAAAATTTTTATACTGAAAAGCTGCTTTAGCATTCAATAAGAAAGCTGTCTCAATTGAAGCAAAAATTTTTGAACTGAAAAATTGCTTTAAAATTAAATAAGAAAGCTTTCTCCAAAGTAAATGTGCTGGGTTGCTCCATTTTAAGGAGGTCTTCGTGTGTCCCCACTACTCATTGAGGAGAAAGTTGAAGAAATAAGGTTTTTATTTTTAACATTCTTTGGAGAACTATACTATTAGGTCGAGCTAAGCATGAACCATATAAATATTGATTGTGTCGAACTACTCTATAGCCTAGATTTATTTTGCATACACATTCACTTATCTTATAATATAAATACATTAATTTTGCCATCATATTATGAATTGGTTGCTTATGTTTTGGCACTTTGCAAGAAATAATTTGTTCAGCATGTGTAGTATAATAAACTCATTTAGTTATGTATCTAATTCTCTCTTACAAACTATCTTAGTCAGTTTAATCAATATCATTACATGTTGAACTTACTGCTTCGTGAGGCTACTGCATAGAAAGTAACTTTTTAAAAGTGTTGTAAAAAATATTTTTTTTCAAAGCAGCAAAAAACAATTACTAAATAAAAATTATAATTCTTGTCTAAAAAATAAAGCTGCAAAAAAATTGTTTGAAACAAAACCTAAACCAAGCATAAAAAAAAATCAAATAAATGGAATCCCATAAGGGAAGAAACTAGTGGAATGGAAATCAAACTATAAGGGAAGAAACTAGTATTAGCATAAAACCTTTGCATTATCTAAGTCTTAGATATATGTTGACCCCTATACCTCAAACCACGCGAGAAAAAACTCAAACTGGTGAATAAAGCGATACTCACCTTGGCGCAACATCACTTGAAGGGTCAAAAGACCTCTGAATGCCAAACGGACAGCGACATTGTGATTAGAATATCGAATTCTGCTAGGTCAAGGCCTCTCGAAGTCGAACTGGATGAGATCGTTCAAAAGGGGTAACTGACACCCGAAATTAAAGTGTGAGGCTGATCAAACGACATTGGATCGACGAACAGACTTCGTCATTACGTTCACCTCTAAAAATTATATTTTGTTTATTCAATTTGAAGCATCCGGATTGATAACACGGATACCAAGGCAACAACACGAATTTCATGAAAAAGGTCACTCTGCGCTACACAAACGACGTCCGATTGACGAATAGACTCCGTCGTTGTGTCCGAAACATCAACAATACATAAAATGTACTATCAATTCATCCAATTTCAATTATTCGATGAATTCGACACGTAAAACGGAGCGATCAACACGCAAATCAAGAAAATACGCCAATCAATACTATTTTTGACTTATTAGCACAATTCTGACATTTCAAGTTAATATTAATATTAATAATGATATAAAATTATTAATATTAGCATTAATTTTAAATAAATTTAGAAGTCAAAACGAAAGGCTTAAATCACATTAATACAAACCTCGTATCTGCTGAGCAAATCTCCGTAAAATCTGCTGAATAGTGTTGCCAAGTCATTTCCTTCCATCAATCCAATGTTCGATCACAGATAAACCTCCTCTTTAAGACAAACAAAGTGGAGAAGTCATTCTTTTGGGGCAGTTATTTTCAACCACACAGGCAAGCTTCCTCCTCCGGACTCCATGAACCAAACCTCCTCCTCCAAGCAGAGAAGAAGCCAAAGTTTTGTTTCCTCCCCTATGTCACTTGCCTCACGCAAGCCAAGGCTCACCCGATTCCTCTCCTTATGTCCATCCAAGGAAGACGCCTGATCCGAAGCTTCCAACTGTTTGGATTCTTCTCCAAAGATTCAACCAGTCTGTTCTACACTCAGACGCACCATTCATGTGAAATATGACGCTCTCTCTGTCATTCCTCTTTGTAACCAAGGCAATGAGCTGGTTCGTCGGATTCCATGGCCCTTCTTCGTTTTGGAGGCGGAAGCTCTTGTCTAGGCTGCGGAAAAAGTTTGGAACTGGAAGGTGAAGGGATGCCTCTATTTTTGACATCCACAGATGAAAAGTTAGAAGATCATCTTAGCCGCAACTCCTCTGGTAAGACTTCCAAAGAGGTTGATAGCGGTGGGCAAAAGAGGTACTCTTGTTCAAAGAGAAGTTATGAATTTGATGAAGAGAGGAGGAAGCAAGGCCGGCTTGGGCTTTGAAAGCATCTGCAATGGAAGATAATACCATGATCTTAACAACTTTAAATGCTGCATGGGCTTCTAAAGGCACTATCGTTGATTTGTTCCTTCCAAAGTCTCCTGCTTGGAGGAAACAAGTGTTCTGGAAGTAAAAGATTCTTCTTGCCAAGCTTCTTGTTTGGACAAAGATCAGACGGAGGATGACGAGATGGTTTTGGGAATTAAAACTCCAATTTGCTTCAGTCGACACCCCCTGCCTTACATCCTCAGTAGCCGAACTCAACTTTTGTGTTCTGCCTCATATTACTCCACTTGCCAAAGTTACAGATTCTCTCCAGCTTACCTATCCTTTTTTGGCAGTAAAACAACAGCTTTTTCTGTTGTCTTTTACTTGGTTACAGTCATTGTTTACTTTCTTTCCACTCAAACAAGAATAAATCAAATCAAAATCCAACTCAGCTTCTCAAATCCACCAAACCAACAATCAAAGCCCATTTCTCTACTTGAATTCAGTCCACTACAAGTAGCTCTCCTCTTCCATTTTCTGTAATCCACTCTACAACAGCCCATTTTCCAATACTCTCAAAACAAATACCTTAACAAATTCAAAAGCCCACTAGAAGATCATTCCCTTTCCAAAAAAAAAAAAAAAAAGAGAGCCCATTGACCCACAAAACATACACTTAATCCAACCTCAAAACAGCCCAAATTCTACCCAAATCAATACAAGCAGTAAGTATTAGTTTTACCCATTTATTTATGCTAATTATTGTTTCTTGGTTAATATAGTTAATGGAATAATTATTGTTGATGGAAATATACTTGTATATGTATGAGTGTGTGTGTATGTATATGTATGAATGTTAACAAAAAAAAAAAAAAAAGAGAAAAGCTTTCTTGCAAAAAATATTTTTAAAACACCCATACACGCTTTTCTTAAAAAAAAAAAGGGGAAAGCAAGTAAAAAAAATTGGAAAGAGTATTTTGTGCATTTTGATCATCATCGTCGCCACTTCATTTTGAAGGTATGAATTTTCTAACTCAAAATCTTGTTCTCAACACTAGCGATGAGCCGGCAAACCTCTATACGCGGTCATGTAGCACGGTGGGAGGAAAATTTGTGCAATGCTTGAGACAAGGCGGGTCATCCCCAGAGCACTCATGTAGCGTGAAGGGGGACAAAAACTACGTACCCATACGTGGGGAAATCATTGTATTCTCTTTTCAACATGTGTCTAAAGAACCCTAAGTGCTCATGTAGCGTCTTGGAGATTAAAAAAAATGCAGCCGCAATGTCTACGGGCATCTACCTGAAGTGCCCATGTTGTGTGGAGGGGAAGGTTAGTCTACCAAAATTTCCCCTAAAAGGGGAAGATATCGGGAGGCTACCAAAATTTTGTCTGAAAAAGACAATGACTTCAAACAATATTGGACTTTGCTTGTACTTGAACTTGTATTTGGACACAAAATGATTGATAAAATACTTGAAATCTAAGAAAAAATGAACCCAAATGAACATTGAAAGATGACATTAAACTCAAAGGAAAGTTAAACTTGAACAATACAAGGGACTTGATTTGGACTCAAGTGAACTTGCACAACGAAGTGAACTCAAATTGAACACTAACTAATCTTGCATTTGATTTTGAGCATCAAATGAAAGAATATGAGCTTGAACATTGGAACTCGAGCGAAGACTTGAGTTGGACTATAGAGGACTTGAACAAGACTTTGGACACAAAGAACTTTGACATTGAACTTGAACTCGAATCCACAATGAATTCAAATAAGCTTCACTTAATGCAAATAACAAAGATTTGAACTTGAACTAAATGAAATGATAAGAGAACTTAAATGAATAACATAAGACCTAAATTGAACATTAAGTGAACTACAACGAACTTAATGTGGACTTGAAGGAGTCATAAAGAATTCAACTTGAATGAATTATAAGAAACAAGCTCAAGATAAAGGGGGATGACCTATCTGAATCTCATCCAAGCAAGGACTCGTGCACAAATTCATTACAAACTTTGGCATAAAGTTTATTTGAGCAATCATATTCAACCTATAACAAACATCTCAATATGAGTGAAGGGATTGGTATCAAGCTCATCGTGTATCTTATAAACTATCTTTGAGGACAAAAGTTTACAAGTAGGTTTGAACTACCTATGAAGACAAAGGGTTTGCAAATAGAATTTGCGCTCAAACAATGAGAAGACAGTGGAAGATGTGGCAACCTATCTACAGATCATCATAGAAAATCTTTAATGAATGTCATAGCTAATTCATGAAGGCCTTGTCAATGCATATCTACGATCAACGATAGTACTAATGCTTTCCTAACATATATAAACATCATGCAATGAATGTTATGACTTTTCCCTAGTCAACGACAGTGAACTCATGAATAAATACAAAGGTTGTCTATGTATGATGAAGGTCAACACACAATGAGCATGATAGATAGCTGATGAATGTGTGGAGAGACTATTTACAATGAACATAACTTATTCAACAATAAACCTCAGGTCATAGATAAGCCCATTCATCTACCTGCAGGTAATAATAATTGATTTGCAATGAATACAACAAGCACACGAGGAATTTGTCAAAAGGCAAGGATGACGGGACACAATAGCATCTCTCACATCAACCATAATTCAACTCCAAGGAAAGCAAGTAAGGTATAAAGGCTTAATATCACTGTAGGATACCCATTCGACATTCAAAATGGCGCTACTACCAGAATGATTTGATATAAAGTGGAAATAACAAACTGTTAATTCGAGACAATGGCCACTAACATTGAAGTATAAGGCATCGATAAGGGCACAATCATTAAAGGTTAAAATGATTGATTCTTTATTCAAGCCAATAACAAAAAATGATGGTGATGGCATAATCAAAGAATCACCTATTAATTCCTATATGACTTCCAAGAAGAGAAAGACATATCAAATCATTATGAAGTAAATGAATCTCAATTCAATCAAGTTCTGAACATTGGGTTTGATAAGATTATTGAGGCTTGTAATGTTCTTGATGAATAATGGTCATGCATCCAACATACCTCCTACAAATAAATATTGAAATACTACGACAGATGCAAACTTCTACGAGCTATCATAGAATACCCGTCAAATGTCCAAAATGCCCTTGCACATGCACCGTAGTTTATATACACATAGGTACACAAAAATGGGGGCAAGGGCAATCATAAAACCCACATGGGCCCCGGCGAGCGTGATATGAATATACACGTGACGTCTAGGGATACTACGCGGGCTAATGATGAATCAAAGTTGAACCCAATATTTTTTGACATGGTTTGAACCATTAAATAAATATGCAGTCACGAGGTCGACCGACATATTTATTTTATACGTTCATATTAGGCATTCAATGCCCTTTATAAGAAAGATTCATCGATGAAATCAAACACCCACATGAGCCTCGGCGAGCATGTTATAGATATACACGTGACGTCTAGGGATGCTACGTGGGCTAAATGATGAATCTAAGTTCTAACCAATCCTTTTCGATATAGTTTGAACCATTAAATAAATACGCAATTATGAGGTCGATCAGGATATTTATTTTATATATTCATATTAGGCCTTCAAGGTCCTTTATAAGAAAGATTCATCGATAAAATCAAACACTCGCATGAGCCCCGAAAAGCGTATTATTGGTACACACGTGACGTCTAGGGATGATGCGTGGGTCGATAAGTGAATTCAAGTTCGAATCTAATCCTTATATGCATATCAATAGGAGTCAACGGAGTTCAAACCATCAAATAAATATACGATTGTGATGATCGGTATATTTGTTTTAATACATTCATAGAGATTTCACTAATAAAGGCATAAAGCCTATGAAACATGATCCTCTGTCGACAGTTTCACAGAGTTGACATGGTTCATCCATAAAATATAAATATTTTCAAATGAATTGACCCCAAACACTCCGATGATGGCCGTGTTGACATAAAATCTCAAACGGAGGGGTTAATTCTAAGTTTTCAAATTCTTTTTCGAGAGCTCCACCCAAATACCCATAAAAATCCAAAAATCTTAAAATCTCAAAAGTCTAAAATATTTAAAATTGAAATAACTCATCAGACACTTAAAGCAAAGTCCATCCAACCTCCGCAATAGTTTGCCAAGGTGAACAAATTTAAATTTTCTTTAGCTCACATAGAGCTAATGCTTAGTCTAAAATATCACTAGGAACCATTCTTAAATAATCTCATATTAGTAAGGATGTGGTACGTGTCCTCTAACCAGTAATTTTACTGCCAAATGGAACCGCATGATAAACGGTTATGACATAGGGCCCTCTAACCTGAGTGATTTTGTGGCCAAATGGCAATACGAGATACCGATTATGGCCAGAGCCATTACATTCCTTAATGACATCAAATCCTTAAGATGAATCAATAAGATATGATCGATAGGGCACAAAGCCCTATATTAGCTAAGGTGGATTCAAGTTTATTCCCTTAGGTAAATATCCACCCCATGTCTAGAAGGTTCCCTTAAACGAAGCAACCCATGGCGGCCGACAAGGATCCTTCTATCAGATTGAGTAGACTACCTCCTCTGACTAAATAGACTAGGGTCCAAGATGGCTCGGGACAACGGAACCATGGGATCTTAATCGGGTCTATCATCCATTCCCCCACCATCTACTTAAGTGTAAAGTGGCAAAATTTCTATTTTAAATATTCAATCTTCAAATTTTCTAACATCCTAAATCCATGCTGCTACTGTACGCCAGATAACACGTATCTATATGTATCTGATTGATGAAAAAACTTAATCAAAAGTTCTCTCTCGTTAACGGGAGGGGTAATTAACTATAGGGGCTTATGCCTATAGGAAACCAAAACTCAGATCATAAAGTCCTTGCAAAATGAGGGAGAAATCTTTGGGTAGTGTCTTATCTATAAATCCATTTGCCTCCCCAAAATTTACCCCGAAATTTAATCCGTTAAAACTCCCCCCGAAGAAAAGAAAAACAATGCTGGCGGAGGCCGAGGCCAAATTTTTTAAGCCCAAAATATAGTAATTTCTTCAACGCATCTCATAATCATTACTTTCCTATCGATATATTGGCATAAGAGAAACTCAAAAAATTTATATATCTTTCATTTATTTAAAGGATTAGGTGATAATTAACATCCAAGAAAAGTGTTATACCTATGAAAAGTGCTTGGCATGAAATACGCTCTATCTAAAAAAAGTGATCTTGGCACCACAAATCTGCAAAAAGATGGCAGTTCTACGATGCTCGATAAGATTTAAACGGTTTTTTTTTTTTGGAGAAGGCTCATTTTGGGTGGTACTTTATAACATTAAAAGTAAAAGTGCACGATCCTTAGGAGGGCTCTAAAGCCCGATAGTGCTCCAAGAACTACAATCAAAAGATAACAAAATTCTTATAAAGCATAAGAGTCATCACTATATTACAAAGAGAATTAATTTATTGGCAGACAAGAAGTCAAAGCCCAAATGAATGGAGGTTAAACAAGCCCCAAAAAGCAAGAAGTCCATCTAATTAGCACCAAAAGTCTTCATATACACACTCAACCAACAATCAATAGCCTACAAAAAAAAAAAAAACAACTAAAATAAAACAAGTACAAGGACATAGATAGTAGCACCAGGAAGATCAAAGCTGATAGAGATGAGGAAAGCTACCAAATCCGATAAAATCCACAAAATGAAATATTAAAATAAAATTTCAACCTAAGGAAAAGAATCATAATAGGCCATGACCAAGAACAAAAATAGCCTCCAACTACCAGTAAAACTTAAACCCCGTCAAAACCCACATCAAGAAGCAGCTACTAACCTAATAGCCACAATAAAATCTAACCCAAGCCTTACATATAGCCCAATTAGAACCTGAACAACAAAAGTACCGACCAACCGAGAATGCTAGCACAACTCAACAATCCAAAAGCTTTAAAAGCTAGACTCGCCTAGACCAAAACAAAATTTAGAAGCTACAACCAAACCCAACCCTAAAAGGCTAAAGACCAGAACCAACCACCAACAATTACCTCTACAGAACAAGAAATAATTCCATTTGGATCGAAACTAAATCCATATACAAAGCCCCAATAACAAAATTCTTAGCCACAAACATAAAACTAACCCACTAGACAACCCAATACCCAAACAATTACATAATAAAATCATTAGGACAACATACTCAACAAGCCCAAGATGAACCATACCAGAATCCTGCAGAGCAACAACACAAAAAGGGGACACATAAATAAAAAGAGGTAAATAGCACAAAAAGCATTCATCTTCTGATATAAGGCAAGCACTCCTATTAAGCCTCAACATACCATTCAACCACCCAAGAGCACATGAATCTAGATAAAACTCAGTAATGAGCACCCATTTTGGGCAAGACAGTCAGTACAGGCATTGCCTTCTCTCCAAATATGAGAGATCCTATAATCATAATGATTCCAAAAGATGTATAATCAACAATGGGATATCTTGATGGTTTCAAATTTGGTGATTTTGAAGCACATAGTCTGATGAACTTGTGCTTTAAATTTCACTGAATTTGACATCATTTGGTCTATTATTTAGCCAACCTAAAATCAACGTGCATAATCAACCTAAAAAGTTCAAAAAATTACAATATATCTAAATTATGTCCAAAAAATATAAACTAAGTGTAAAATAGCTCATAATTAAGTCCTCAATCAATAAAAAATAAAATTATCATCACAAACTCCCATAATTAAAAAAATATTTAAAAATCAAGAAAAATTATTAATTAATTAAAATAAATAATTAAAAATATTAAAAATATCAAATAAATTTAAACACATATAATCATCTCTAGTAGGCATAAATGATATTTAGAAAAAAAAAATTCAAGAGGTTTAGAGTTTATTTGGTACAAAAATAAGAAAACCTCTCTAATTAAATAATTAAAAAATTAAATAATACTCTAAACCCTAATCAAACTTTTAAAATTCATAATTAATTATAGAAAACCTCAAATTGAACAAATACCAAGGCATTGGATTCATCTCTAGGTGTAGTATATATTAATAAAAATATAAAACTTATAGAATGAACCTAAAAATTCATAACTAATTGCAAAAGCTCCAAATCATTCAAAATAAAAGGCATTAGACTCATCATCTCAGGGTCTATTCTTTAAAAAAAAAAAAGAAACAAACTTCCAAAATTCAAAATAATTTTAGAAGTTAAATTTTGGTCAATAATTAATAAAATAATAAAGAAAAAATTCATAAATTCAATAAAATCAAAAAAAATTAGAATTTGATTAACTTATTGAACTAAATGAAATGCATAATAATAAACAAACAAACAAAAATACTACTCTCTCTATTGATAAAGATTTTAAGTTGGACTATCTCGAAGTGCGATGTTATATGTCCTAAGGAGGCCTTAGTACATCATTGTGTCTATTATGATAATGTCATAAATGAATTGATAAACATACTTATTAAAATGCATAACTTAAATCATTAATTAATGAATCAAAATTAACTAAGATGCAACACTCCATCAATAGAGTTTTTAGGTAGTACTACCTTGAGCTGGAAGACTACCATCTTAAGGAGGCTTAGTCCCCGTGGCCACTGTGATAACACTACAAAGGAGTTGACATGATATAAACATTAAATTATAATTATTTTGAATAAAAAAATCTATAAATTAGATTAATTAAAATTCACCAACCAATAATCAAACTTAAATAAATAGATAATTTTTGGGTAACCTAGCTCACAAGGCTATTAATTTAGCCCCAAAGAGGGAGAAATAAACCTCATAGTCCTGGTATAAAAAAAGGTAATTGCTATTCTACTTAAATAACTCTTTAAAAAAACAATGAAATATTTAACATTTGAAAGCTTCATACCCTTGTGCTTGACTCCTTTTAGGAAAACAAATGTCTATTGGATTTGAAGCTTTAAATGGCTAATTAAAATGCTCCAAACAATCAATTATCAAACAACTTCAATATTTGAAATTTACCCCATAAATAAATCTCAAAATATTAGAATTTAAACTCAAACTAAAACTCTCTTAGCTTTTAACAAACAAAATTTAACACTTAAAAATTTCAAGTATAATAAAATTATGACACATACAAAACTGTCTTGGATAGATCCTATCTTATCATTCTTACAAAATGGTGTGCTACCTGAAGACTTGATAGTTGCAATGTGACTCCGAAGGCAAGCAGCTAACTTTACTATTATTAGTGGAGAATTATATAAGCGAGCCTTTACCGGACCATATCTTAAGTGTCTCCCACCATCAGAGGTTGATTATATGCTACAAGAAGTTCATTTAGGTATATGTGGAGAGCATTTAGGAGGAAAAGTGCTCGCTCTTAAAGTTATGAGGCAAGGATTCTACTGGCCCACAATAAAGCAAAATGTATTGGAGTTCGTCCAAAAATGTAATAATTGCCTGATGCACGCCAACCTCACCCATTCATCTGCTGTGGAGATCTCATCACTTCAAATCTTATGGCATTTCGCCCAATGGGGGATATATATAATGGGACCCTTTCCTATAGCTACTCGACAACAAAAGTTTATCATCTTGGCTGTGAACTATTTTACTAAATGGGTAGAGGCTGAACCCCTAGCAAAAATCACTGAAGCAAATGCCAAACAATTTGTTTGGAAAAATATAATTTGTCACTTTGGTATTCCGGCAAAGATCATTATTGATAATGGAACTCAGTTCACTGGAAAAACTTTCACAGCATTTTGCAAGGATCTCCACATTCAATTGGTACACACAACTGTGGCCCATCCTCAAACAAATGGTCAGACTGAGGTTACAAACTGAACTATACTGAAGGGACTGAAGACGCGCCTCGGGAAGGCTGGGGGGCAATGGGCTGATGAGCTCCCTAATGTCCTATGGGCCTATCACACCACCTCCAGGACTCCTACAGGAGAAACACCGTACATCTCTACTTCAGCACTAAAGCCGTTATCCCGGTCGATATCGGAGTTCCGAGCCATAGAGTGCAAACTTTTGATTTCAACAATAATGATGAAAAACTCCAGAATAACCTGGATTTACTCGCAGAAGTTAGAGACATAGCCTCGCACAAAATTGCTGCTTACCACCAAAGAGTGGCTCGTCATTATAACCGAAAGGTTAATCCTCGATGCATCTCTATTGGAGACTTGGTTCTACGTAGCCTTGAGGCGGCCGGCAAAGGACCCCAACGCAATAAACTCTCCCTCCTTTGGTAAGACCCTTTTATAATAGCAGCTATGATTTAGCCTGAAACTTTCAAGTTGAAGGATGCTAATGGAAAGATGCTGCCCCGGACCTGGAACACTGAGAATCTTCGAAAATATTATAAGTAGCTATTACTTAAGTTCTCTACTATATTGTTCATATATTAAGTGTTATGTGGCTCTTATGTTTTTAAACTGCATTGTGTCTCCTTTTCAAGATAACAAACTTTTGTTTGATCATTAAGAAAGATCATTACAATCCCACAAAATTCAAAACTCACCACTGATCCGAGAAATACACAGCATTCGTTGTATCTCAGTCATTGGATGATCAATCCCAGGGGGATTCGATCCGACCTCTTCCACACAGGTTAATGTCATCAAGAAACACTTTGACAAACAACCTTGGATAGGTCAAATATCTTAGGTGGATATCTCTCAACCTCTTTCGAATTGGCTAACTTTATTGAGCGGCCTCCCAATATATAATTAAGGAAGGTATAAGGTATTTGATAAGCTCTCTCTAGCCTTCAAAGATGCAGGGCTACATATATGAGAAGCTTCTTTAAAAATATAAAATTAACATAATATATTATTATGCTCTAAAAATATATCATTAAAGTATAGATATCTCAAGTAACTAAATATAAATGCTGAGACAAATAAAAAGTGACAATCATATAGCAAAAAAAAAAAAAACTACATGTTATATGATTTCAATATCATCATCATCACTAGAGAAGGTCTTCCTCAGCTCACTTTCAACAACATCATCATCTAAGTATGGAGACGAGTCCTCAGAGGCCTGGCTGAGAGATATACCTTTGATTGTAACCCCAGCCTTGTGCTGCACCAATCGAGCACCCTTTAAAAAACCACAGACGAAGCCTTCCTCAAGGCACCGATGCTCTAGATCCCTTGCCTCGGCATCAAATAGCTTATTATAAGCTTCTTGGACTTGATTCTGAATCTCTCGACAATGAGCTGAAGACTTCTTAAATTTTTACACAGCCTCCAATGATATGGCTTCTGTACGGGCATCAACATCTAGTACGGCTGCATCTTTCTCCAAAATATGATCCTATAACTCTTTATTAGCTACCTCAAGGGTACTTTTCTCTACTACAAGTGCTTTCAAGGCTTCATTCTTTTGATTAATCTCTGTACGAGCCTCAATCAACTCGGTACGAGAGCGATCAACCTCCCGATTTTGAATGGAAAGAGTGGTGGACATCGTCGCTAGCTCAGCTCGACACTCTGCTAGTTGGCTTTCCAATGCGGACATCTCTTTAATATTTGTATCCAACCTTCATTTATACTCCCCATGCAGATATTTAATCTTCACAAACTCTGCATTTCATTCATCCAGCACTGTATCAAACTGGGACTCTATATCCATCTTCTATATCATCTGCAGTATACATGTGATTATGAACATTAAAAAAAAATAGGGGAGGGGAAGGAAAAGGAGATCAAGACAACTAACCATTTCTTTTGCACGTTGCCGTCTAAAATAGACATGTTTTAATACCTCTTCGGGGATCGGTACTTTGAGGGGTCAAACCTCTCTATCTGAATTTAGGGTAGCAATATCGATCATCAAAGGGCGAATGGGCTCCCTAAATGCTTCACCATCGCTTGGAAAGCCTGCTGCATCATTCACTCTTCTCTTTTTATAAGAGAAGATCCTTCCTCTCCTTGTCCTCTCAAATGATTGTTGGATGAAGGCCTTAGAGTGTTAGGACTTGCCTTACGAACCTTCTTAGTCTTCTTTAACTGAATCGCATGAGATCTTCCAGCGTGAATAGAAAGGCCAACTTTAAAAAGTTTTGCCTCCAGCACATATTGACTAATATGACGTAACTCCTCCAGGAGACTCTTTGTGTCAGAAAAATTAAAAGTTTTTAATATCTCTTCCTCCCCTAGCTAGGTGTGGGAAGTTTAACAGCTCCTTTAACCTCCCCCACTTTTCAGAAAGGTCCCAATCATTATTCACAAAAAAGAACGAGCTGGATAAATTCTTAGAAGGATTGCGTGTTGAGAAATCCAACCACTTTCTACCTCTACATAAAACATGCCCTTGAAAATCACTTGTAAGCCTGCACATCTTAGATAAGTGGTCAATGGTCAGCCTAACACCGCACTCCATATAAAAAACTGTCAAGCCCACAATGATCGTAATCGTCATGCATAAGAATTAGGACAAGGGGACACCACATGCTCTAAAGATCTCGAGCAATTCAGGGGCTAGAGAAAATCTCAAACCCGCACGTAATGTCATCTCGTACACGATGATAAACCCATTTGGAAGATCTCATGGTAGATCAGTCTTTTTAAGAGCAACCATCACTAAGTCATTCGGCAGATGATATTTCTTGCGAATAGCAATCAAGCCATCCGAAGTAATTGATGATGAAACGTCATCAATTAATGTCGATCTCCTACTTTCATCGACCTCCATAGTTTGAGGAGCTTGCACTGAATCGACCACTTCATTAGTAGAAGGAACAACATCTGGCATATTTAGCGACCTGCCGCCTGGAGGAGCATACATAAATAAGGAGAAAATACTTAAGGATTAATACATCTAAAATAAGAAAGAGAGGAGGGAGAAATAATATATGTGGAAGATCATCTTTGTTCTTTGAAACTCGTCTCCTATCGGACTAGCCATAACCACCTTTTTGGGTATTATTCAGAGCACCGTCTCCTCTGGTTGACGACATTTGTCTCCCAACAGGAGAAAACTATAGCACTAGGCCTTGATCGTAGCTTCCGATATTTAAACTCTTGCCAGATAGTTTTTCTCCCACTAGGAGTGAACTGGATCATGCGTAAGAGTACCAGGCTTTGATCGCCGCCATCGGTATTTAAACTCTTGCCGGATAATTTTTCCCCCACTAAGAGTGAACTGGAGCCTGCGTAAGAGTACCAGGCTTTGATCGCCGCCACTGTTATTTAGACTCCTGCCAGACAGTTTTTCCCACAACAGGAGTGAACTGGAGCCTGCATAAGAGTACCGAGCTTTGATCTCCACTGACAATCTCCAAGTTATCAATCCAAAGAAAATATACTTGGACCAACACAAGAGATTGTACTCCTCATTCCCCCCAATGGGGTATTTATAGGAGCAAGAAGAGGAAAACTTAAAAGTCATTCCATAATTTTAATAAATATTAATTAATAAGAGGCGGATACTATTCACTTCAACATACTGATTTTCATAACGAAAGGTATCTTTGGGTAACATGTTAATTAAACGTAATAAGTATATTGAGGTTATAGCTGTAAAGTTATATACCGAGATTATAACAATACATATGTATTAATTACCTATTCACGACCACGTGGGTTCTAAACTGAAAAGAAATAAGTTAATTACAATGAAACTGTAACTTCTTGATAATTCTAATCCACTAATGGTGTACGAAAGTAGTTTCAATGATATATTAATATAATTATCATAACTATTTTTGGACCTTCAGCTTATGAGCGGTACATTAATATACATATTAATATCAAAAAAGTTACAGCTCAAATAATAGTAGTAGATAAATTTTAAGAGACTTCATGGCTTGCATGAAAACTGCAGCAATTTATAACATCTTAAACGTTACATCTTCAACTAATATTAGATTGGCTCGTAACAGTTTAATATAAATTAATAACTTTTTAAAAGTTATGGTAAACATAATAACAGAAGTTATACTTTTTTATTTACCGTAACAGAACTATATATATATATATATATATATATATATATATATATATATATATATATATATTTGGACTCTGTAAGCTACGACGTCTGAAAATAAAGGGGCAACTGATATGTGATCAAAAATCGTCGTGATCAAGCATGAATCTTGAGGCAAAATTGAATTGTAAGCTTCCAAAATTAAAATGGGATCATCTGAACTTCGATTTAAGCAAACTTATAGTCGAATTGATCATCTAAAAAATACGAACCCAACGACACCAAATTCGACACAATCTAAGCTCAAATGGGTCCAACTCAAAGACATGTAGCGCTTTTGGAAGGTTCAAACTACAATTTGGAATACCAAACAGCTTTCAAACGTGACATGCTTATAATCGAATCGAGCGGCTCGACGAGACGAATCAAACGAGCCTAAGATCATCAAATTCTAATATCATTAAGACACTAAAATGTCCGATAAATGCTCTATGATTATGGAAATCAATACGGGCCATCCGATGGAGCACTCCAAACCTACCCAGGATCTTCTCTATATTTACGGGGTGTGCCACTCATGAAAACCTATAAATAGACCCCACTCTCTACATGAGGGGGACTTTTGGTTAGAAATTGGAGAGAGCTCTTAAGCCACTAGAGCTCCACCACCACCATCTGGCCGCCGGCCACTGCTGGACTTCAGTTCGAGCTTCGTCGGACCACCGCCCGGCCGCCGATCATCCATCGGACTTTCTCCCTGTCACGACCCGACCCAATCCGGGACGGATCCCGCTCGCACCGGGTCGCGACACGGAACGAACAGACTGACCAGGATCTGGTTATGGAATTTGGTTCGGAACTGAATCTTCCAAATTTCCGGCCGATATTTTCTACAGTGCCAATCAGCCTGGCCGAAGTCCTCGATCGGCCTGGCCGAAGTCCTCGATCGGCCTGGACGATGCATACAGAAAATCACCTGGAGCAAATCTGGGCAAATTCTGGAACATATTCTCAACAGATCATCCCAGGACGATCCCAGATCGTCCCGGACGATCCTGGAGCAAATTTTGATATTACACTCCCGACCGCCGACCACCGCCGGACTTCAGCCCGACCTTCGTCGGACCACCACCGGACCGCCGATCTAGTGCCCGACCTTGGAGAGAGCTCTTAAGCCACTAGAGCTCCACCACCACCGTCTGGCCGCCGACCACCATTGGACTTCAGCTCGAGCTTCTTCGGACCACCACCAAACCTTCTCCCGGGCGCAGACCACTACCGGACTTCAGCCCGACCTTTGTCGGACCACCGCCCGGCCGCTGACTGACGCCGAACTTCAGCCTGACCTTCCTCGGATCACCAATAGATAGACTCTGGACTTCCACCAAGAAGTCGAGTGACGTCGTACATTCACCCGACTTTTCTCGGATCTTTCCTAGTCGACCAAACTTCTGCTAGGACACCGACGGATTTCTACCCGATAGTTGCCAGACCTTGGTCTAACTCTCCAAACTAATGTAATTTGACCGCTCTGAAGTCAAGGGACGGGTCAATATTTGTAATTCACTCAAATTTAGTGGAATCTTTTCACTTGGGCAAGGCCCCGTGGTTTTTCCCTCTTTGGGCTTTCCACGTAAAAACGATTGGGTGTTGTGCTTTCTCTCTTTCTGCTTGTGTGCTTGATATCTGTGCATTACTAAGACGAGAAATTTACTCACTCTTCCGCCGCAAATATCTTAGCCCGCAACAATTTTATTTGTTGGTAGCAAATGTTTAGCATGTGACTAGGGCTGCAAACAAACCGAGCCGAGTCGAGTATGTGAGTGTTCATGTTTGTGTTCATTTAATATTAGCTTGTTCAAGTTTTGTTCATGTTTGTTCGAGCTTTATTATTTGTGTTCATGTTTGGTTCATTTAAATTAATGAGTGTTCATGTTCGATTCATGTTCAGTTCATGTTCGTTCGTTTAGTGCTTAACGAGCATGTTCGCGAATATATTTAACGAATTTGTTTTAACTATCAAACAAATACGTTCATGAACATATGTATGAACAAACACATTTATAATAAAAGCAATTGTATATGTAACAAAGGCAATGATTATTTATATTTATTAATTTTAATGTCAAATATTAATTATTTTTATCTAGCTTATTCATGAGTTCAAAATCGAACACGAATCTAACTTTTATCGAGCTTAATGTCGAGCTTGTTCACAAACTTCAAATGATGTTGTTCACGAACATAAATGAACCGAACGCATTAGTGTTCAAGTTTGTTTATTTAAGAATCGAGTATTTAAAATATTGTTCAAGTTTGTTTATTTAGCTAATTAAATGATCACAAACGAGCTTTAATCGAACCGAACAACGAATAGCTCGTCGAACGTTTGGTTCGCTTGCAGCCCTACATGTGACAATCCTATACATCTTAAAGAGTAAACAGCGAAGACATTAAAAACTTTAGATTGCTCAAATATCCGATCAAATTTCATATTGATTATCGAAATGATGATATAATCAAAGTTTGAAAAGTTCTTCAGATTAAAACCTAAAAGACATATTCTTTCTTCATTTTTTTGGAACTATATAGGAAACTGTCATACCAATGGCGCAGCCAACAAATGACATGACAATACAATTTGGAACGACAGACAAAAAGAACTTATCATTTCTTCTCCAATCATACTAATATTCTTCTTACGTACCTCTTTCCAATTTGAAAAGGCCTGGGTTGGCTTTTTCTCGGTCACCTTAATATTTTTTTTCCTTGAAGATATATTAATTATTTTAACAAATATTACAATTAGAAAAAAAAAACAAATATTATAATTAGAACTTAATTATATGGCCTTCTGCTATATAAGCATGATGAGTCTTCTGAGCAGTGAGCACATCGCATAGACCATTAGCCTTAGCTTACTAAGAGATTCAGAAGCAGCTAATCAAGAGATCATTCAGGCGCTGCAGCTGAGAGTAATGGATCAGAAGCGGGATGTAATTATTGTGGTGGCCGTGGCCATGCTATGCTCTTTATCGCTGGCCTTTGCAGCTGAAACGATGGCTAGCTACACACATTCACCTTATGTTCGTATGTTCTAATTACTTTTTGTATTTTCATGAAATAGAGAACATATATAGAGAGGGAGGAATAAATATTATTCAAATATATTTGCATGCAGCTTCTGCTTGCTTTGGTTTCATAAACAAAGGTACACTGATTGCCGGATTTGGAAATTCAATGTGGAATAGTGAGCTTTGTGGGCAGCAGCTGAAAGTAACTTGTATTGATGATCAAAATCCTCAACAGTACTGTAAGAGCTCCTCAGTGATAGTCACTCTTGTGGATCATTGCGACGAATGCCCTGACTCCATCACTCTCTCAGAAGAAGCTTTTGATGTTATAGCCAAAAAAGAGGCTGGAAACGTTAAAGTGAAATATGAGCAGTAAGACTTTTTCTTTAATATTTACTTACACTGATCTTCTTTTTTTCTAGCACTTTTTTTAACAAAATTTTATGAAAGTTATTTGTTATAGACTATTTTCTTTGTTCTATTTGGTACTATATATATATATATATATTTGTTTGATTAAGTTCTCTATCTATGGATCGCAGAGTCTCTGGTTGATCAATTTTCTGAAGCGCAGAGGAGGAATAATGAAGAAGGAATAAAGTTTACCTTGCAAGGATATAACTACCTTAAATTAATGTACCTTTGTATCTTTGTGTGTTGAATTTTTGTTTGTAATTTTCGTTTTATTTGTGGGGAATGTTTAAATAAGAAATATCAAAAATGAAATTCAAGGTTGAGCCAAGAACATCTATATGTATATATAAAGAGAGAGAGAGAGAGAGAGAGAGAGAGAGAGAGAGAGATTAGAAATAAAAATATATAATATAAAGATGTAAGAATTATTATTAAGGGGCACAATATGTGTGAATTTATGATGAATTTGATGTGCACATCAAGATAAAATAGAAAATCATAATCATTTTTTTAAAATCTTATGTGAAAATATAATATTGTATTTTATATGATTTTTTTAGAGATAGATTGAATATACAACTTTGGAGAATTGGTGGGTATACCATATCAATATTCGGGGTATATTGGATTTCAAAAAGGATCAAATTAAACAACAAAATCCTATATGGAAGATTATAAAATATGGGTTACAATGATATATAGATCAGTATATTATTCCAATAAATTAAAAAGGTTTCAATAAAGTTTTAGTATTTTATGAATCCAAAATCTAT
>NW_021319910.1:34181-45335 GCF_001605985.2 Dendrobium catenatum
AGTCGGATCGCGCGGGAGCGGCGGGGGGGCGGTGGTGCGGCGCCTCGGGAAATTGTTTTTTTTTTTAATAAATTTGACCGGCGGTTTATAACCGCCGGTAAAAACCGCCAGAAATTATTTTCCTACGCCGTTTTTTTCGGCGGTAACTTAACCGTCGGAACACCGCCGATAAACTACAAAACTGCCGGAAAAGGTTCAATTTCCGCCGGAAAAGGCCGCCGGAAATGAGTGATTTTCCTGTAGTGAATTAAAGATGGAAATCAGAACATCACCCTAATAAGAAAAGACTCAACAAAAAAAAGATAAACCCACAACAAAGCAAATTAACTGAACATTAAACAGGATCTGGAGAATGAAAGTATAACATCCACACTAGAACAAAAAAGGAGAACATTTAAAGACAAATTGAAGTAGCTGTAACTAAACCTATGTGGGATCCAAAAATTCAACCTCGGCCTCCACTCGCACTGTTATGCGTTTTCTTTTGGCAAGGGAATTTTAACGGAATTAGTTCAAGGGTAAATTTTAGGAAGGCAGATGAGTTTGTAGATAAGACACTACCCAGAGATTTCACCCTCATTTTATGAGGACTTTATGATCTGAGTTCTTGTTTCCTATAGGTGCAAGCCCCTATAGTTAATTACCCCTCCCGATCACGAGAGAGAACTTTCGATTAAGGATAGTCGTCAATTAGATACGTAGAACGTACGTGTTATCTGGCATATAGTAGCAGCAATGAACATGGATATTTAAAAAGTCTAGATGTTTGGAAATTTGGGTTGAAATATTTAAAAATAGAAATTTCACCATCTTATACTTAAAGCGGATGGTAGAGGAATGGATGATGGACCCGATCAAGATCCCATGGTTCTGTCATCCCGGACCATCGTGATCCCTGGTCTATACTTAGTCAGAGGAGGTAGTCGATCCAAACTGACAGAATGATCCTTGTTGGCAGCCATGGGTTACTTTGTCCAAGAGGACTTAGTAGACCTGGGATGAATGTTTGTCTAAGGGGATAAATTTAAATCCACCTTAGCTAACAAAGGGCTTTGTGCCCTATCGATCATATCCTATTTATTCATATCTCAAGAATTTGATGCCACTAAGGAGCGTATTGGGTGGAAACCGATCCCACTAGAGCTACATATGATAACTCGCCAATATCAAGATAATCATTAGTGGGTTGATGAGAATGTAAGAAAAGCTTATGTAAGTATAATTTTTAAAAGATTATTTTAACTATTTCAATTAAAATTTTTATTTTAGGGATTTATTTCCATAAGATAATTTTATATGACTTCAAAAAAGTCAGCAGACTGCTGGTGAGGGATCATCTTCAGAATCGACCAAGTATTCTAAGTATCGTACATGGTTAGATGTTGTTGGAGGAAGGTAGAGTGGGAGGGTTTATGGCTTAGGTTCGTAGGGGTATGCTTATGAAGGTAGTACATCTACTTAAACATTTTATGATGTTAATGGAGCTGAAGAAATTGTTAGCCAAAGGGTAGCTGCCCTGATAAGAGAGATAGATAAGATGAGAAATATTCAAAATGATATGTAGGCGGAGCTGCGATCATATCAAACTGAAAATGAGAAGAAAAAAGTGAAAGAGCCTACACCTGCATCACATAATAGCAATGACATGAAGGATGATTAGTGTTTTTTTTTTTTTTTGTTAAAACCCACTCATGGGGCCTATGCGTTAAAATTCAAAAATACAGTTACAAGGTCCTTAAAAGGAACCTCCAGCTCACTACTGCTCGAAAGAGCTACAGTCAAAAAAGAAAATTCAAAACCTATGAGCCAGTGGTTCCTTTCTCTACGATTACAAAAGGAGATTAAAAATAAAGAAGGTCTGTGAGTCAACCGAACCCAAAAAAGGAAGCTCATAATGATGGCATTCAGCTCAGTCTTCCTGCAAAAAAAACAAGAACAAAGGCCAAAAAATTCTAAGGACCAAAAGAAAATTACCTTACAAGCAGTGAAGATTGCACCACGAAATATGTAGAAATTCCTGCATGTAAATCTCCCAAAAAGATAACCATAAATATAGGAAATATCATTAATTAAGTTTAAAAAACCAAAATAAAACCTGTTAAACCAACCCTTCCAGAGATGATTGAACTGCAGGGATAAAGGATATCCAGAATAACCAGAAACTGGAAAAACAACAGAACCCAAACAATAATGCCCCGCAAAACTCTTCTTGCCATTACAGTCATTCCAGTATTTAGAACCCGAATAAAAAATCATAATCAAGTCGTTTAACATCATATTCCTAGCATGAGAAAAATAGAAGTAGCACCAGCTGTAACCACTGCACCAAATTTCCAAAAAACTCAAACAAGTCCCAGCTAAATCTAAAACGATCACCACCCAGATAAACAGCCTACTAAGATAAATACCCCACCTATTGCGGGTCTCAAATATAAGCAACACCACCCCACAGGCAAACAGAAACAGTAATAACCAAAATAAGAAGCACTCTCCAATAACAACAACAGGTTTTAACCATGTCTAATATAAGGGAGAGAAGTTTTATCCAGAAAAATCATACCTTTCAAAACAGGATTTAATGTCAAGACATTAAGATCTTGAAATCTCCTCAGCTGACAACCAAAATTAGCCAACTAATCAGCACAACTATTAGCTTCACGAAAATATGAGAAATATTATATTTGATATTAGAAAGAGCCAATTTGATCCTTCTAATCAGGTAAAATTATTGGAATTACCCTGGATCTTATCATTAACAATTTGAACCACCGTATCAGAATCCACCTCAATCCAAACATTCAAAAACCCCAAGGAAATACATTTTTCAATACCCAAAGCAAGAGCAGTAAGTTCAGTAGTCAAAATAGAACACAAATGCAAGGGGGAAGCTAAGGCAGATAACACCTTACCCTCGTGATTCCTAATAATGCCACCAGTACCAGCTAATCCCATCCTCACCGAACCATCAGTATTAAGTTTAACATAAGGCATAGCCGGTTTCCTCCAAATAACCATTCTAGAAATTCTATTAGTAGCATTCAAATTCCTTTTAATGCCAAGAAGGTCAGCAAGCTTAAAAGCATTTTTACAATTCTTATACGAAATCAAATTGCAAGATGAGAGATTCATAATTTTATGATTAATATTCGAAATGATAATGGAAGCCTCCATCTTAATATCACCATGCTTGGACTCATTTCTCGATTTCCAAATGAACCATAAAATTAAATAAGAATAGGAATTAGATTTAAAATGTGCCCTTTAGATCTTTGCATCCAATGGTTCTATAAAGAAGTAAGATCAGTAGGAAAAACCACTTGAGTCAAATTAGCCATATCAACATAATGTTGCCAAACCTTCATAGCAATGTTACCATTAACAAAAAGGTGATTGACACTTTCAATATTCGCACAACATTGACATTTAGAGGGGAAATTAAAGCCTTTTTTCTGAATAATAGTATCAACAGGAATAAATCCTTTAAGACATCTCCAAGCTAAAATAGAATAAGACAGAGGAAAACTGTTATGCCAAAGAGCTGTAAAAAGGAGAGAAGGGTTATGCTTGATTCTGAAATCTTCCCAAGCATTTGTCATATGAAATTTACCCAAAGACGACAAAGAAAATAAAATTTTATCCTTATTAGACAAATCTAAAGGTATCAACCGAATTAATTCAACAATAGAGGAAGGTAAAATATCCAAAAGTTTACTAATATTCCAAGAACCATTAAGAAAAAATTCAGAAACCTTTAAATTATCCAGAGAGACCATGTTTAAATAGTTATCAATGGAAGAAGGACCCATCCAGTTGTCCTGCCAAAAGAAAACATTACCTTTACCATTACCCCACTGAATAAAATGCTCAACATTCCATTTAATTTTCCAAAGTCTTTCCAAGAAGGTGAGTCTTTAGGTTTAAACCAATTAAGAAGAGGATGAGAATCTTTATAGTATTTAGTATTCATATAACGCGCCCAAAGACTCCCATTAGTTCTAAATGAAAACCAGATTTTATGAGAAAAGGCTTGAGCCATATCATGAATGTTCTTGCAACCCAAACCTCCTTCATTATAAGTGCCACATATATTTTTCCAAGAAGCCCAACGAATGCCATTACTATTATACTTGGAGCTCCAAAAAAATTTATTTATCATTCTCTCTATTCTAAGACAGATAGCAGCAGTCGGGTGCAAAGCATGAAATAAGTAAATCGGAATAGAATTAAGAACCGACTTAATAAGAATTAATCTACCCCCATAAGACAAAAAATTGGAAGACCAATGATGAAGTTTTTTTGAAAACAGGTAATAATATCTTCAAACAAATGGTTCTTTTTTTTATTATAAATAGGAGTGCCCAAGTACTTAATGGGAAAAGTTTTAGCTTTAAAACCACAAGTTCTTTGAATAATTAAAATTCTATTTCTATTAATAGACTTACCCACAACAAAGCTACTTTTATCATTGTTAATAGACAAACCAGAAACAGCTTGAAATTGTAATAAAAAGTTCCTTAAATAGAAATATTATTAATCGAGCCATTAGAGAACAAAATGAAATCATCAGCAAAACTAAGGTGAGTGATAGGAAAACCTCTAATAGTTCTGAAAAGAAGTTTAGGATTGCAAGAATAAAGGTCTTCAATACCCCTAGAAAGGTATTCCATAGCAATGATAAAAAGGGCAGGGGAAATATTATCCCCTTGTCTAAGACCTTTAGACGATTTAAAGTAGCCATGGTTCCTACCATTAATTAAAACAGAGAAAAAGCAATTATCAATACTGTTCCGAATAAGCTTTATGAAGAAATCACCAAAACCAAAAAGAGACAAAACCTTGCACAGAAAATTCCAGTTCAAATTATCATAGGCTTTAGAAATATCCAATTTCAAAATAATATTACCAGTTTTAACCTTAGTGTTAATCTCATGCGCCAGTTCTTGGGTAAGCAACACATTATCAAAAATACTTCTACCTTTAACAAAATCAGTTTGATTACTCGAAATAATTCTAGGAAGAAAATTTTCCAGCCTTTTGGAAATAATCTTAGATATAAGCTTATTAAAGAAAGAACAAAGACTTATAGGCCTGAACTCATTCCACTTATTAGCCCCAACAATTTTAGGAATGAGCATAATATTAGTAGAAGTAAAATATTTCGGGTATGGAAAACCCTTGAAAAAATCAAGAACAGCTTCAATAATATCTTTTTTAATAATTTCCCAACAACTTTGAAAAAATTTGGTGGTATAACCATCAGGACCCGCAATGGAGTCCCCATTCAAATCATTACAGCATTAAAAACTTCCACATCCATAGGGATAAGACAAAGTAAATCATTATCCCTCTCATTAATCAGTTTCGGAATAATTTGAGAATTAATCAAAGAGCAATTAGTAAAATGTTCAGTGAAAGTATTCTTAAAATGATCCACCCCCGAATTACAAATAAGCTCCTCGGACTCAATAATAGTACCATCACTATTAACAATTTTATAAATATAATTCTTAGTCCTATTGCGATTAGCCATGGCATGAAAAAATCTAGTATTCATATCACCTTCAACAGTAAATTTAAAATTAGCTTTTTGCTTCCAGAAAATTTCCTCTTGATTCTGAAGAGTGACAAGATAATCTTTAGCACAGTTAAGACAAGTTAAATTATCACTAGAAGGGATAGTCATAAAATTATTCTCAAGTTCTTGGATTTCTTCCTTAATATTAGCAAAAACGTTCTTGAAAACCTTTTTATTCCACCAGTTCAAAATATGTTTTAATCTACTAAGTTTAGACCAAAGTATAGACATGCCCTTGATATCATTGTTGGGAAATAAAGGCAACATTTTTGAAGTCATCATGAGTAAGCCACATGTTTTGAAATCTAAAAGAAGCATTACTAACTCTACAATTAGCATTAATATTAAGAAGTAAAGGGCAATGATTAGACATTGTTTTACTAAGATGATCAATAGAAGTCATGGAGAAGGAAGAAAGCCACTCATTATTAAAGAGAATTCTATCAAGACGCTGCCAAATTTTGGAGCGATTACAAGTAAAAGAACTACCACAAAAACCAATATCATTCAAATAGCAATCAGTTATAACCGAATTAAAATCCTTCATACCAATAGCATTAGGCAAATTACCTCCTCTTCTTTCAGAAGCATTAGAAATAATATTAAAGTCTCCACCTATGCACAACAGACCATTTACAATATTAGCAAATTGGCGGATTTGGTTCCAAAGAGGGAGACGATTCCACCTTGTAGAAGCAGCATAAACAAATGACGCAAAACAAGTATAATTGAAGAAATCAATTTCACAGTTGATAATTTGGGGGTGATCCGAAATAATATTAACATTAATATTACTATTCCACATAATCCAAATCTTATTAGAGCTGTTAGTAACATAATTAGAAAAACCAAGTTTAGAAGCAGTATTACCAATTTTATCTTTGGCAATAAGAGGTTCAATTAAAACTAACAACAAAATGCCATGAATTCTAGACAAATTACAAACTCTAGCAATAGAGTCCTTACCCCCAATACCTCTAACATTCCAAATGAGAGCTTTAATCATTAAGATATTTGGAAGGATTTTGAGCACGGGTAGCCCGTGGGGAAGAGGGTTGGGAATTTTTAGCATTTTTATCTTTCTTTTTAACCACTTTCGAATATCCACCATCACCACTATTTTGAGTATTAGTAATATCAGTTTTAGAGGAAGATGCCAGAGCAGAAGAAATATTAGAGTTTTTATCCATATTCAAAACAGTAGAAGGGGGTAAATTATACTCACATATTTTTGAACCACTTGTTCATTATTTTGCTCAACATTAGACGGAGGGAGAATCTCCCCTTCTTCACAAGCAACATCACTACCTTCACTATTCATTTCATCTCCGCTGATGTTGTCCTTTGAAGAAATAACCATAGAGAGCAAGTTAGAGTTATCAATAACATTAGGATCAAAATCTATAAACATAGATTCAACTGAAATAAATAATTTAGGATCCGTATGGACATTAAGGTTAACACCAATAACATGATTCTCCTCCTCCATATTAGAATCAACAACAGGAGTTTGCACCTTTTCTTGAGAAGCATCAATATGAATTTCTGTATTACCAGATGGAGGAAACGGTTCCACCGGATCAATCTGTAAAACCTTCCCTGTCGGCACATAGATTTGATCGGAGGATCCAGGCTTACCATCCACCGGAACATTAGATTTTTTAAGTTCAGGGTGAAGTTTAAAGCAATCCACAGATCCATGGCCATGCATTCTACAATGAGAACAAAATTCAGGAACTTTTTCAAATTCCACTTTTTGCAAATACCCATAAACTTTAGATCCGACCCAAACATCTTTCGAATGTTTTTTAGTAATAATAACTTCAACTAAAATTCTTGCCACAGAGGGCCTAGTCCGAGAGGAAGTCGCTTGGTCTGTTTGCAATGGTCTACCAAAAATTGAACCCAAAGCATGTAAAACCTTAGGATTAAAAAAATGCAGTCGAAGATTAGGGAACGAGATCCATATAGGAACTATGGGCGATTCTTCCTTGATGTCAAAAAAGGGGGTCCATTTTAAAATACGCATTTGACAGTTGAAAATAAAGTAAGATCTACGAGCAAAAATCCTACTATAATCAAGATCATTAGAAAGTTGTAGTGAAACATGTCTTGAATCCAACAAACTGATAGAGAAAAAACCCGACAGTTTTAAATTAGAGAAAAAACTTCTAATCGCATTAAGATTGGGTCTGTTAAGACCAAATTTACCAACCAAAGTGAACTAGAAAGGAGAAGCTAACTTAAGCACATCTTCATCTAAAAATAGTACGGCAGGGACACCATTAAACGTCGACTGAGATAAAGTAGGAAGGGTATCACCTGATCCAGCGAGAACATCTTTAAAAGAACGCGATTTAGCAGGAGAAACCTCCCCCGTTTCAAGATTAAAAAAAACCTTTGTTCGGAATAGGCTTATCCCCAGACGTCGAACCCCAAGGATTTGGGGGCTTTGAAGCAGCCATCGCAAAGCAAGCCCATACAGGGCTAAAGCTGAAAAGAGAGGCCAAACACAGAAGAGGATTGAATCTCAGCGAAAAAAGGAATGAGATTAACCCAGGATCGAAGGCTTAGCAAGGAAAAGAGGGGAGCCCTAAATCGCCCGAGCGGCGGGTTTAGGGTTTTATCTGAGAACTGATTGAAAGAAGCTGAAGGATGATTAGTGTTGTTATTTGTTGTTAGTTGTTTGAAAAATTGTTTGGTGTATTTGGAACATCTAAATGTGGATTTTATATATTATGTTGATTGTGGAACATATGAATTATTATTTGTTTAAAGAATTATTTCTGGTTATTATGGAATATGTAAATATATTTGTTGATTGTGTATTATTTTTTCATATGAACTGATTTGTTGAATTTGGAAATAACAAATTATTTTATATATATATTCTATCTGCATGTAATTATAGAAATTGGTGTAAATAGAGGGGGCTGTCATTTTTTTTACAAATACTACATGTTTTTGGCGGCAAACCAGTCGTTTAGCTGCAAAAAATGTCAATATAGGATGGTTTCTAGAAGCCACCAGTTTTTTTTAATTTTATTGTCGTAATAACTGGTGCCTAACCAGCAGTTTGGCCGCAGGACATACCGTCGGTGTTTATCGCAGGGAATACCACCGATTATACACCGACGATTAAACCACTATAAATTACAAGCAATTTACCTGTAATTTTGGATTTATTAATTTTTAGTTGTTTTAGCCGCCGAAAAATATAACCATAAAAAATAGCTGCTGGTGTTTGTTTCATATACAATTTATTCAGTCAGTTTATGAACCACCGAAAGTTTTTAAAACCTCCAGAAAATCTACACCAATTGCCAAAAAGTATCGTTGGTAATTGGCAATTTTCCTGTAGTAAATAATTCTCCAAGAGAAAATGGAGATGGAAGTATGAATAATAGAACTCCTTTTTCATTTTTTTTTTTGAAACAAAGGATTATATATAGATTTTTTTCTGAAAAATCTTCAAATAGCTTTAGTGAAAAATTCACCATTTGTAGAGTTCTTGAAAATAGGTTTGTTGCTAATAGAAGTATTGATGGGAATTTCATAAATAGTATCAACCACAGGCTTGGAAAGACATTCTAACAGAAGATGGAGGTTCCAAGTGCCATTCAAAATAAAATAAAAACTTTCAAATTATATTAGGAGTGAGTATTGAAGAGAGAATCAAGAGAACAAATTGCCATCCAATTATCTTGCCAAAAGTGAGAGGAACCATACCCAATAACGCATTGAATAATTTGTGCACCAAGCCATTTATTGTTAAAAATTCAAGACCAACCAATGATTGATTCTTGTAATTCAAGTGAAGTTATAAAGAGTATATTAATTGTGAGTCATAAGGTATGATTGAACAAGAGTTACAAGCTGGGAAGGAGCATAAAGATACACTCATCTAAATATGTGATAGGATACTGAATATGAATTACTGATACTGACTACTGACTTATGACTACGGATATTGATTATTGTTACTAATTTTGAATATTGTACTAATAATGATACTAATCACTATTATTGATATGATATGGATACTGATATTACGGATACTAATTTTTGTTATTACTTACCATCACTGAATATGAGTATTGATATTATCGTCATAACAAACATACTAATTTGTATAACTTATAGACTAGCGTGAACGATTGGATAATAAGTTTGAATGAAACTGATTGAATTATAAGGATAGGCTAGATAATTGATTAAATAAGATAAAGATTATTGATTTTATCTTTTTACACAATTTATAACATATTGTTTCTCTTGTTTCTTGTATTGATTTTAGTTATAAGATTTTAGTTACTTGTTAGATTACTTGCTCATTATGGGATTTTTACATATTTACAGGAAAAGGTAAGGACCATGTAGCATGAGGTAGTGAACAACATGCATAGTTTTCTTTCAACCCTATTAGTTTAGTTTTCTTTTAGTTCCTCTAGTTTATGTATATTCTTTGATGACCTACAAAGGTTATTGTATGCATTATTTTAAACCTTAGACACATAATGTAAATATTGACTACTATAATAATATTAATTATATTTTTTATGATTTATATTTCTTTAATACAATTAATCAGCTCTAAAAATTAAATTAAATGAGAGAATATTTGTTAATGAAAAATTAAAAGATAAAAGAGAACTGAAAAAAATTCTTTCACTTTAGATCCTAGGATGTGACAAAACTCTTATTTGTTTATGTTAGTTGTAGCTATAGCCTCTTTATAACTAGCAAGTGCTTATAAATAAATTGGAATTGATTGTTTTTTGGAATAATAAATTCATAGCCAAAATTTTTAAAAACTCCATCGAATAGTACCATATAGATCCCCTTGATCGTAAACCATTCTTTCTACATTTGGGTGATTTAATAATGGTAAATTTAAATTATATTGTGCTTTTTGGATTCGTTTCATTGAGGTACAATAATTGGCTATAAGCATGAAAGATTTGAAGATTATTGAATCATTCAATGAATTTATCAAAGTTTGTAATCACAATTCAAGCGATTGATTTAGACTCGTTTTATCTCATATTAGGACACTTTTCGTGTTGACGGTAGTTTCTCTTTTTTCTTTAACATTCAATTTGATTATATTCATTGAAATTGGAGTTTGTATGACCATAAATTTAATTATGGAAGTTTGCTACTCCAATATGTATTGAGATT
Organism: Dendrobium catenatum; assembly: GCF_001605985.2. Taxonomy (NCBI): domain Eukaryota; kingdom Viridiplantae; phylum Streptophyta; class Magnoliopsida; order Asparagales; family Orchidaceae; genus Dendrobium; species Dendrobium catenatum. Next base: position 44,938 of record NW_021319910.1, read on the forward strand.
CATCCTTGATCAATTGAATTTTTTTTGTTGAGATATAAATTATATAAGCAAAACGTAATAATCTGGTGTTGGGGGTTTAATTTGTTAAGATAGTTGCTATTTGCATGCTTTACATTTTTGCAACTTGTATATTTTTGATGATTCCAAACATTATTGTTCAAATGTGTAGTTATCTCCTAACAATTTTAGAAGATTTGTATTTGCTCTTGTTGTACTAATATTTCAGGAAAATCGAACTCCAGACTACGAAGACTTCAAATCAAATTCAGCATGAGATACTTTGTGAATTTGAAGCTTGTACTTTTCTTTGAAATAAAATTGAAAGGGAGTGATTGTAATTTGAGTGAATAAAAACATACACACACACACACATAAGGAGATCATATAAAATTTATACT
>NW_021319910.1:45435-73028 GCF_001605985.2 Dendrobium catenatum
GCTTCTTTCAGCTGTTTGAAGGGCAACAGATCCGTGTTAACAGAGCATAAATGATGCTGACCAAGTACTCGTCATACAGGAAGAGTATTGTCATTTGTATATCAGGTTAGTTTCTCCATCTGGAAAATTCCCAGGTAAATATTCTATTGTATATGAGATATGACTTGTCACTTGTAAACAGCCTTTGTATTTTTGAGTGATGAGTTCCAGTTTACTGAATTTGAACATTAAAGCTTCTTCCCAGTTTCCTCTCTCTCTTGATTGTGTTTGTTGCTCATCTTTTGTCAATACGAACATTTTTAAAATCTCTGAAAAACTGAAGTTTACAACATATCTTTTATCTGCAATCAACTAAATGATCCTTTAGTTTCTTTTCTCTCTGGAAAGAGGGGCCAAACAAATTTTTTTTTCTCTTGCATGTTCTGTAGCAATTGTGCCTTCAGCTCATAGAACATTATCGCTATAATGTCTGTAAATCTCAACTCCTATTGATTTGTGTCAAATACAATGATGTTTCATTATTCTATCCTGCACATAAGTATTTGTTAACTACGATTCTAACCTTGTGATATTTTTTGTTTTCTTGAATATGTGAATTCAAGATTCTGAACCATGTCATATAACATATTCTGGTTAGAATTCTTGAAAAGAGGATTCAAAGCAGTCTAGGGAATATTGCAGCAACTTTATATATGTGACTATAGTGATATACATATACAAATTATATGTGAAATAATTTCATAGATTTTTGTGACAATTTGAATCATTCATGAAACATGCGAAAAATATAAGGATGAGCGAATGTGACATATTGAATCTTTTTAAAAATTTAGTTGCACCCAAGATTCTGAAAAATGGAATAAAATATTGATTTGGAATAACGGAAGATTTAAGGTTCAAATGTTCAATTGGATGACTATAAATGCTAAAATTATTTGAGTTTTACTTATTTGATGCAAATATGAAAGTTAGGCTTTGTTTGGGACATCTTCATACCACTATTTTTATCTTCTTTTAAGATATTTTTTAACTAAAAAGCGGCTTTATAAAGCTGTAAGAAAACCATCCTAAATGAAGCCTTAATGTTATAGAGTAATTTTTATATCGAGCACTTAGTCTTATTTCTTTACTCTTCACATAAGTGTGTGGAAGTTAATTAATTTTTTTATAATTTAGGATTGAAGTTCTTTTTATGATATTTGTGCAGTGATTCAAATTGTTATGTCTACAAGTAAATAACTTAATATATTTGGGAATTTGAGCAATTATGTTTTAGGAATTTGGGTTTATAAATTTTTATAGTTTTATTTAGTTGGAGTAATTATATCTGACCATTTGGTTAAAAGAAATGCTAATAAATTGATCTAGATATGAACCAGACCATTATATGAAATGGTAGCTAATTCAACAATCTGTTCTATTTGTTGAATCTGATTTTGAGCAAATATGGCTTTGAATGTTGTTTGAATTGGACTTGGGCTTCGTTTGGGACGGCTTTTTTACTTCTTCTTAAAGCAGTTTTTTAGTACAAATATTTAAAATTCTGTACTAGAAAGTTGCTTTAAGAAGTAATAAATGAAGTCTTAGGATCAATTCTGATGGACGAGTCGACTTGATTCACTTTTTAATACCTTAGGTTTACCCAGTTCTTTTATCAATTAAAATTATCTAATACATGAAGGATATCGTCAACAATCACATATTTGGCCGCAAAAATCTCCACATTTTGTAATTACAATTATCATGTCGTATGATCAAATTTTCATTTTTATAAATGTTCATAGATTTTTTCTTAATTGGGTACTCCTATATCTTAAAATTGATGAATTTTTTATCTCATTTAATTTGGGTATTTCTACTCCTTGAAATTTGTTTAACAATATTTCCCTTTGATAGTTTGATGATAGGGTGAGAGTTTATTCAGAGACATTATGGGTACAAACTCTCGTAATTAATTATCTGTTCCATAGTATTATATAATGCTGATCCACATCAAATTTCTGAACACTAATAAAATTACTATGGTGGGAGCTTTTATCTTAATCCACTGATAAAGTAATTGGCATGTTCAAGATTAAAGATAAGTTGTTAGTTTGTGAGACATGAAATTGCAATGTGTGAATGTTTGGGATTAAGTGCATCCCTTCTTTAGAACTCTTCAACGCCTTTTCGAAGAGTATGACATAAGTAGTTTTGACGTCAAATTTCGGCCTCGTTTGAGACAGCTTTCTTACTACTTCTTAAACCAGTTTTTTTTTTATGAAAAAATACTTAATTTTTGTACTAAAAAGCTGCTTTAAGAAGCAGTAAAAAAGCCGCCACAAACGAAACCTTAGTGTCAATCATTTTTCCTCTTGAGTGATTTTGTCATTCAATGATGTGAATCTCCTTTAAAATTCTCGTACTCTCCCATTCTCGACATAAAATGATCCTCGAAAAAGTTAGCCACCAACAAACATTTAGATGATGAGCCACTTTGATCTTGAACCTTATAGGGTCCTTGACAAGTAGATGATGAGCCACTTTGATCTTGAACCTTATAAGGTTCTTGACTATAGGTAGAATTCTATACATCGATAGGCATTCAATGAATGGATCAACCTAGTTAGCTTTGACTTGAACTTTAACCAAGCCTCAATGGTGGCGACAATCTTCTAAGTTATTTCTATGGTCATTATAGAAGAAGCAATACTTGGAGGGGTCAAAGATCATTTGTTATAGCACTCAATTGGCAAAGGTTGATGAAAATACTACTTATTGCATATGACACCGTCAATCTCTATCAAGAAAATGAGAAATTATTTTGTGCTAAGATTAATCATAGAACTTCGTCTGGAGACCAATCAGAATGTGCCACGTCAGCAGTACTGAACTGCGGTACTGAGCAGTACCGAGCTACGGTACCGAGCGAAGGGGTGACTTGGCACATTCTGGTTAATCTTCGAACGGCGTTCAATATCTGCACAGAATAATTAATCCAAGAAAACAAAGAGAGGGAGAAAAAAAATTCTCATATTTTCCCAAAAAAAGAGACCGAAAATTTTTAGGTATATTTTCTAGAGAAAACAAACATGTATATTTCTCAAATTTATGTAATATGAGATAGGCAAACTTAAAAATTTTTCTTCACTTTTCTGTTAATCTATATAGGAAATAATGATTTTTAGCCGTTTAATTTATAAATAAAGACACGTTTAATGTCATGTATGTAAATCTGAGATGATTTGCTACTACATGTATGTGAACAATTTTTTTTTTTTTTGAAACGGGGTATTTATCTGCTGTCACTCCCATAGAAGAGGCGATTGAAGGAGTAACTAATCCCTCGGTGGGCCTAACGGTAATCAGCCCTACAGGTACCTAACCACCCACTTATTTTCTCTCCATTTAAGGAGTTGTGCCGCATGAGAGGGGAATCGAGCATGGGTTAGGAGGTTCTCAATCACGCTCGCCCACAAACCCAGCTAAACCCGGTGGGGTTGAACGTGAACACTCACCCAACTTTTTTTCTTACACGAGGTTACAAAAAAATGTGATTTTGATGCATAAAAAAATTTGCTGTGGAAAATATATAAATAATGATTATTAGGTAAGTGTGTGTGTTTATATATAAATTTTAGTGATAGATATGTAAATTTTTTTTTTCAGTTTTATATATACAAGTATTGTTATTTCATAAATATAATTGTAATTCAATTTAATTATTTTATATCTCTTCTACCTATTAAAAATAATATTAATATTTACAAAATATGTCATGAAATATTACAAATAGTAAAAAGAAAAAAAAAAGGAAAATATTTTATCTGATGAAATAATATATGATAAATAATAATAAAGCGAAACTCCCAACAAGAAGTTTTGGTTGAACTGTATTCCTTCTCTCCCTCCTACTAAAATTGATTACACAGCTGAAGTCACTAACGTACAAAGAAATCCCAACAGTTCAATCCACTTGCAAAGCCTAACCTCTCTCAAGCACACCATATGAATGAACGCCTCTTTAAGTGCCCTCAACCTCACTCCCATGTCATCAAAATCACATGAAACTTTGCATTTGAACCTATTCAGCCTTTTATATGTGGATTCCGGACGCAATCAAAATAGGTCATGCCGCATGTACACAGTACACAAATTGTATACAGCTTATGCACAAATTTTACATAAGTTGTGTAAAGACTACGCGGCCTATTCTGATTGAAGTCCGGACACAAGCTCAATTTGGACTCCGCACGTAATAATTTCTTGTCTTTATGAGGAGAAATTATTCGGTGCTAAGGCCAGATGCAGCTCTACGTCCTGAGACAAATCAGGTGCAACCATGTTAGCAGTACCGAACCACGATAACGAGCATACCGAGTTAGAGTACCTAGTGAAGAGCTGACATGACACATTCTGATTGGTCTCAGGACGACGTTCGGCGTCCGCACAGAATAATTAATCCTTTATGAGACCTCTTGAATTTATTTGTGTCAAAAAGCAAGAGTACTGATGTAGAAGAAAAGAAAGTTTATATGATGCTATTTTCTTTAACTGACCAGAAGGTAAAGCAAACTGATACTGGCATAGGATTCCAGACAAGCTCTCTGTCTTTTTTTTTTAAAGACGACGCGGCCTATTCTGATTGAAGTCCGGACGCAAGCTGCATTTGGACTCCACACGTAATAATTTCTTATTTTTATGAGGTGAAATTATTCTGTGCAGAGGCCAGACGCAGCTCTACGTCCAGAGACAAAGCCACGGTAACGAGCATACCGAGTTGCGGTAACTAGCGAAGAGATGACATGACACATTCTGATTGGTCTCAAGACGACGTTCGGCGTCCGCACAGAATAATTAATCCTTTATGAGACCTCTTGAATTTATTTGTGTCAAAAAGCAAGAGTACTGATGTAGAAGAAAAGAAAGTTTATATGATGCTATTTTCTTTAACTGACCAGAAGGTAAAGCAAACTGATACTGGCATAGGATTCCAGACAAGCTCTCTGTCTTTTTTTTTTACAGTGTGCTGAATTCTCTTTGGAAGCAAAAGTGGTAAGACTGACCATAATGCAGCAATAATGAGCCATATTATTCCTTCTAATCTAAGTTAAAATAATTGCGATTGAATTACAGTAATTATTTCAGCTTTTGTTATAACATTTTAGCTAAAGTTTCCCCAAAATGCCCATAACTTGTATGAATATGACATGTTTACCACAAAATAAGATAAATATATATTCATATTCATAACAAAATCTTAAGCCCTTAATTCACAAAAGATAACACGTATTTGAATTAAAAACGATGGCAATCATGTGAATTCAATGAAAATCAAATGGCAATTGTATGACCAGCATTGTTTATAAAGCCGTGTCCTCTCATGCTTCTGAGGTGCTCCCTTCAGCCTCATGGCTCAACAACCTTATCTCACATCTCATTCCTATAATTCCTCATTAAAAGCTTCATGCCAATCCCTCAAGATCAAAACTCATGTAGAAGCTTACATTCTAAGACATGTGTGCCGCATCGTCCGAGCTTTATCAAGTGCGAAATCCTTCCTTTTGGAGCTATTGAGCTTAACAACTTCGACCACCAACAAGAACTCGAGCAACTATATCACGAAGATGAATAAGAGAAAGAAGATAAAAAGGGTGCTAAAGTCTATCACCATGTGGTGTAATTGGCCTTCCTCGCACGTAATTCCGATGCCCGAGCTTGCGGCGAGCTTCAGAGGTCATAATGCCATAAGCCAAACATACTATGATTCAACATGGAACTCGATTGTTATCGTCGATGACAATGATGATGGATTAGAGAGACAACTCTCTGGCTACCTCCAATGGCTTGAAGAAAATGAATTGGGCGGCAACCACGGTGATGATACAATTGAAATTGATCGACTTGCCGAGAAGTTCATCGCAAGCTGCCATGAGAAGTTCAGGTTGGAGAAGCAAGAGTCTTATAGGAGGTACCAAGAAATGCTTGCAAGAAGCATGTGAATTGGTTCTTGTTGTTTGTTTCTTTTGGTGGTGTGGTTAGGATTAGGAAGAGTTGGTGAACAATTCAGAATTCAGTTTGATTGGATTCTGCATCAATAGCCTTCTCCTGGTTTATGCAAAGTAATATGATGGAGAGATAAAGTATCTTGGATGGATGGCTGTGATCTAGTTTATGATTTTGTTTGCGGTGAATAATGATATACTTAGAATCAAATAGTATGCTCTTTTTTCAAGGATTGATTGGTTATAGTAAGTGTGTTTAGTAGCGAAAGATGATCAATCTGACTTTTGTTCGAATTCTATTTAGAATTTCAAGTAAGTCCATTGCTCAAGATCGGTTCAAGTTTAATTGAGCTCATTAAGACATACAAGCTAATCTTAAGCTGAATTCAATATATATTATCACGTTGTTACCGTGATAGAAGAAGAAGAAGATGATGATATCGAGTTGAAGATGAACAAGCTACTCCTTGTTCTTAAAAATACTTTCAAAGCTTAATTTGTTAATGTAGACTTGATGAATCTAAATTCATCAAGTTAAGTAATGTTAACTTCATTCAAAACCTTTCAATTTTACATGTTTCCATTGTTTTCTTCATTGTTTTGAAAATCGGATTGGACCGGCCGGTTCAACCATAAACCGGTCTGGTGGCCGGTCCGATCCAGCTTACAAAACCGGTTCTGCATCGAACCGAATCAAACCAGATTGAACCGGCGGTTCAACCAGTGAACCGTTGAACCGGTCCAAGTTGGAAAAAACCGGCCAGTTTATAAAAAAAAATTATTTTTGTTTTAATTAAATTTTAAACAATATATTTTAATTTATTAAATTCGGTTAACATTTTAAAAATAAAATTTCTTAAATATGATAATTAATTATGTCATAATTTATGTCAATTATCTCAAATAACTCACATAATTTGTTTAGTAAAAACTTTTCTTGCTACTCGGAACATTTAGATAGTACATTCTTCTTTTTCCCCCCCCTACAATTTGATTAGTTATAAATAAGTATGCAAATGAGCCTAAGGTTCCGTTTGGAACAGCTTTTTTGCTATTTTAAAAAGCAATAACAAAACTGTCCCAAACGAAGCCTCAAGCTGGACTAGTAGAGCTTGATTCCTTTATTCTAAGGTATATATGTTTATATTTGTTAATGTTTACAAATCTCTCGTTCAAAATTGATGCATGAATCTCAAAATTAATATTACACTAATCTTAAAGCAGATCTAAGATTTTTGAAGCTCATCTGATTATATTTTAGTAAAGGTATCATAATACAGTTTTTTTTTTTTCAAATTATGGCAAAAGATTTAGAAGTAATGCTTTAGTTTAAAATCAGATGCTGAGTTTGCAGATTCTTTCAACATTGTTGTTGTTATTTTCCTCACATAAGTACAAAAAAAAAGCCCCTTTTGTTGGAAACCTTAAATCAAATAAGCTTGAGAGCCAAATGGGACAAATTTGGCCCTTCAGCTGGCTGAGCTATGTACATTGTTACTTTTTTTTCAAAATCAACAAACTCTTTGTATCATATTTAATTTTTTTATTCACATGATATATTTCACTATTTTCGTACATGTATTCTCACATTTTGTTTATATATTTTCAAGGTTATGAAGATCAAATAGAACAATGTACTAGAAGGAGAGGATCACAATTTGATTGTTCAACTAAAGTCGAACCGGGAATAAATCGGATGATATAATAAATATTAAAGTTATTGAAATATAATATAAATTACAAAATAATTAATATTTTAACAAAGAATTGTGGGCTCCGAAAATTCGGCCCCGGCCTCCGCTCGCTTTTCTTTATTCGGCGAGGGAGTTTTAACGAACTAAGTTCCGAGGTAAATTTTGGAAGGCAGATGGGTTTGTAGATAAGACACTACCCAGAGATTTCGCCCTCATTTTGTGAGGACTTTATGATCTGAGTTCTGGTTTCCTATAGGCGCAAGCCCCTATAGTTAATTACCCCTCCCGATAACGAGAGAGAACTTTCAATTAAGGCTAGTCATCAATCAGATACGTATAAAATACACGTTATCTGGCATATAGTAGCAGCAATAGATTGGATACTGATAGAAATTGGATTTGGAAATTGGGTTTTGATTACATGATATGGCTAACTAATAATTTTACATTTTGTTAAATTTATTTGCATAAGTAAATACCTTTAAATATATATTTAAAATTTTAAGAAATTTAATCAAATAAAATTTAAACAAAAAATAATATTTATTAAACTAGCCAATTCAACGGTTCGAAAGTTGAACATTCAATTCAAACCAATTCGCACTAATTTGATACAAATTTGATTTTTCAACTTGATCGGACTGGCAATTGGACCGGTTCCTAATCAAATCAAACATTTTCCCTCTTAAAATGTTCTCTTATTGACCATGCCCCTAAAAGCTTGAAAGCTAAGGATGCTTGACCGTCAAGGATCATCAGAACATCTAACTCACCAAAAGAAACTAAATCAAGCCAGCCCAATGATGTTGCGAGGCAGCTTGCTAGAGAAACTCCACCCTAATGGTCTAATATGCCTAATTGTCCAAACCACTCAACATAGCCACTTTCTTGAACTCAGCTGACCCAAGAGAGGGAAAAATTATTACGTGCGGAGATTGAACACAAGAACAGTTCGGTTTTGTAAATCACATTTACTGTTCACCGCTGCGCTTTTACTGTTCAAAGAGACAATCGGACGGTTTTCTATGTTCGGTCTCCGCACGTAATAATCTTTCCAAGAGATTACGGCCAAAGTCTAACAGACCCTTGAACCCTAAAAACTTAAAAAATCTAACACAATAATCAAAACTTGTTATGCTCTTAATGGTCATAACTGAAACAAGAACAAAAGCATCATTAATGCACAATTCATAATTACACTAATGACACACTTACTAAACATACACATGTCAAAATAAACAGAAGCATGTTATCACATGATTTATATGTTAAATATTTTTTTTCCTAATTATTTAAATTGTTCCTATCAAACCCATATCAAAATTAGAATAAATTTATAATATATAAATTAATACATGATATTAAATACTTTTTACAATATATGAAAAACATATATTATACTATTTTAGGTCTATAATATAAATAGTTTTCCATAATAGTAAATGTTTAACAGGTACAACTAACAAGTTCTTGTCTACCACCAAATAATCTGTTGCTTCCATACAGAGTGGAGATGCATATATATATATATTATTTGTTTATTATTTGCACCTTGACCATCCTCCAGTAGGATTTCTCTCAAATATGCGTGGTTTCCGACCTGGGAAAGTATGTGTCCAGTCTGGGTGTTTTATCAAATAGCTCCATATTCTACAATAAAAAGAAGTACAGTAGTTAAAATGGAAATCCTACTAAAAATTATTTATGAATAAATAACCTCAGGAAAGATGAATCAGTGAATCACAATATAACAGCAGAGTTGACATTTGTATTTTGTTGCAAGGGCCAAATCCAAAAAGCAAAACACTGATGTATACAAAAGTTCTTCAAACTTGATTTGATTGCTTTCTAAAACAGCTTTTTAGCACAAGAATTTTATAAGAAAATTGCTTTAACAAGCAGTAAAAAAACCATCCAAGCTAAAATTTCTATTATGTAAAAAGTTCTTAAAAAGTAAGTTTCTGGTTGTCAGATAATGCTCACCTTCTTTCATTCTCAACAAAATCAGGGGCTTCTGCATCAGGAGAGGTAGAACACCTCATCAGAATTTCAGAATCAGAAAGCTGTTGAAGAGAGAAAGCAATCTTTCCCCAATCTAGCACCCTATATCAAGATAAAATGAATAAAGATAAAGTAAAAAAATATGTGAAATCAAAAGAATTAGCACCTTTCAAGCGGTTGGATTCAATATACAACACTGCTTTTACAATGGAATCAAAAATTAAGACCAAGTTTCAGAATCTTAGCATTGAATTCCTAATTTACCCTGACAATAGCTTATTTTAGTTTAGTAATTCAGTGTTTATCCACGTAATTCAAAAAACTTCTCAGCCAAAAAAATGAAAGAAAATTATATGAGGATACTCTAACAAATAATTGATTAGGATTGACCTCAAAGTTTTAAAATTTACTTCAGATAAATGTAATATATGAGTAATTTGTATTTTTTTCATCTCAAAGCAAATCCTAAACCTTTGAAACTCAACCTGAGTAAAAAATTGACTAGGATATCTGAGAAAGAATAGTCCTTAAGCTTTTGATCCAGTATAGCAAATAACTACAAAGTTATAACTACCTGCGCAGCTTAAAAAAGTACTTTGCAGCAAATGTTCGTCTGTAAGTGCATATTTGACAATACTTAAAAAAATTATTATTATTTTTTTTTTTTTTTTGACAATACTCAGTTCCCTTTAAGTATAAAAAACAATATCAATGTGAGAAGTAACTTACCAAGTGCAAGGTGCAACCACAATTCTATCACAAAGCGTGTCATATGTCTCCAGTAACTTCCCATCCCAGTAGGGATCTTCAGAAGAGACAGTCACCCGAATCCTCCGAACAATTTCATCTGGACATCTCGAAGTTTTGTCAAAGCACGCAGGCATTACTGATCCAGAAGAAGTCTCAACCTTTCAAATGCATTAATATGTAAAACTTTTAACCACATAATTGAAGAAATATAGCTTGAAAAATGATGACACACCATCATCAAAAATCTTAAGACCGAGATTGAATAATAAACAATCTCATATGATATGTAATGAGGCTGTGACATTATCTCTGTATAATACAATTCTGATAAATTAACGTTACTCTAGATAAGATCTATATGCTTTAAACCAACAAAATACAAGCTATCTGCAAGGCTTCCAAGTTGTCAAGTTCATTTGGAAGTGAATGATACTAGTTATCTTATATTCCTCAAGAATTCCGTGCAAACCAAGCTAGAATAACAGGGATTTTCACGATTTCTTCACTTGGGTCTACTACAAGTGTAACCACCAAGTTCAAAAACAAAAAACAGGAATTCTCCAAACATAATATAGAACAGAAGAACATGAACAATATATTACTTTCAAAAAAACAAAAACATTATTATGATCTTTGTTAACCTCATCCTAACTACCTGGGGGTGACTTTATGAATGCTCATTATTCCATCCTTCATCAGTCTTTAGCCTATGGTACTAATCTATTCTTCACAAATCATTTTGACGAGCTATTCAAATAACCTTAGGTTAATACAAAGATGCAATCCGGGTGATAAACGGTTGCGGATTGATTAACTAATTCAAATAAATGAAAATTTTTTAATAAGCTGTGCTTTAAAGGGTTGATGAAGTTATTATCTGTAGTGAAAAAAGTCAGAACTAAAATTCAAAATAGGCTCCTAAAGACAACAGTTATTGTAAGGACATCTCATCAATGGATGAAGGGAGATTATTTGATAGTGTTTAATTACCACAAATCCACTAATGATGGGCATTGCACTTCCATTCAAGTCTCTTTTGGTGTTATGTGACAAAACACAAAATGTTTGGAGCTGAAATTTTTCTCGTCTATGCTGCAACGCTTCAACAATTTTCAAGCATAATGGTAATGAATAACCACTTGGAATGATTTTTCTTCCTCCTGATTGATTGCTACCATTGATCAGCTGCAATAATAATCAAGCAGCCATGGAAGCTGGAGCTTAAGTATTTCACTTCTGCAGAAAAAAAAAAAAGAAAGGACAAATACAAACAAAGCCACATGATGGCAAGTCAGACTTGGATAGGTTTATCCTCAAAGCTACCGATCAGATGAACCTGGAATTTGAGTAGATAATTGAAATTCAGTCACCAGACAACAACACCAATCAAACTCATCAAGATTAGTAAGAAAACTTGAGAAAAGATAAGAAAGACATTCATCCAAAGCTGCATCGACATCATGATCAACAACTAAAGACAACATCTGTGTTAGGCCCATGTCACCAACTGTTACAAAATCCATATGGCTAATGGAGATCCTGCAATCAATATGATAGATCAATATCATGTATTAATGCATCCATCAAAATCGACCAAGTATTTCAAAGAATATAGCAGTTTCTAGTGTAGTTTAATATCTTCCTTACATTTTAGTATTCCGGTTACATATAACCAGACCGACGCAAGTTGTTGCTTCATCTGTTCCCACAAACTACAAGAGAAAAATCATGTAGAATTACTTTAAACAAAATTTGATGCATAAAGAGAAGAAAAAAAAAACTAGCCTTCAAGTTAATCCTTGCGCTAGAATTCAAGAGAAAAATTTCTTAAGAACTAAGGAGCAATATTATAGAAGAGGACTTCAAAATGAGTCAATGAGAACACGAAAAAAGTCTCATAAAACCTAGAATGGAAACCCCTAGAGCACAAAAATTTACAAGAGAGAGAGAGAGAGACGGAGAGGGAGAGAGAGAGAGAGAGAGAGAGAGAGAGAACAAGAAAAATAATTTTGGCCGCCAACTGTAATTCAGCCAGAGCTATACTGCCACATATCCATAGCATCACTCCATATACATACCAATATACCATACTAATAATAATAATAAAATAAATAGTTTTAATTTTACTCTCATCATAATCCCAACTATTTGAGGCAGTGTTGTTAAAAGTTTGGTTAAAATCCAAACATTGCAACGTGATCAGCGGGAACTTTGTTTATGAATCATGCACTAGTTGGTTGCAAAGAGCATGCAATGCATCGTCAAGCATGAAAATAGCACACTTGTGTGTTCTGACTCGATTTATAGCAATGGCATTCGACTTCATCTTCATGAGCAACACTCAACTGTCTCTATTATCAGCACTCATCTTCATTTTTGTCAGCAATGCTCGTCTTTATTGATAGAAGCGCCATCTCGGTCTTTGTTGCATCATCTGTGCGTCCATTTTGCTTCCTCCAGTAGAAGAACTCGTTGCTTGACCATTTCTAGCATTTGACTTGCTTCATTTAGGCCTTGACTTTCGTGCTCGATCATCTCCTCAGTCACTAATTCATAAGGTGATTTTTTACTAAATCACCACTAAATAATATATATTATTTATGCATCATAGTTCTCTACCTATATTTCTAGCATTTGTAAAATCAAAAGAAAAAATTATATGAATATGAATGCTTAGGTTGAAAGACTCCTATTTGTTTGTTATCTTTTGAAGGACAGTTGTTAGAAAATTTACGTCATATGATTAATTGTAAAATAATGAAAATGTTATGCATTGTTTGGAAAAGTAGTTATATATTTTTTATAAATATCATATGAATTTAATAATTTTTAATATTTCAAATAAATAAATTACATTTTTATATGAAAATTTTTGGAAGAATATTTTCTCATCATTTCTTAACAAGAATAGATTTATGCCAAGTATATTGTTTCGATTGTAGTCTCTATAAATTAAGTATTAATAAAAACAAAATATTATTTTGAATTAAATTAGTATGAAAAAACAATATGGACCAGGATCTTTTTGCTTTTATTGTTTGATCTATTTAATTTAAGAAAAAAAAAATAAATTGTTAGGAATTGATCTAGTTTTAGGATAGTTGATTCCTAGGTTCATTTTATCCCCATAAGTCTCTATATATAGAGAGGTTGTAATAGGCTTTTACACTCCAAGCCAAAAGAAATAAGATTAGTTTTTGTTCTCTATCTCCCTCTCCCCCTCCCTCTTCCTCCCTCTCTCTCAATCCAAGAAGAACAAGAAGCTCCCCTCAAGAAATCCCAACATAAATAAAGCACCAAAATATATGGGCCTTATTTTGTTGAACATTTATGTTAAAGTTAAATTTTCTATTATTTAAAGGTAGTTAATTTTAATGTAAGATAGTAAATTCAGTTTTTACCTATTTTGTATGAAAGATATGGCTGATTCTAAAAATGAAAGCAAGGATCTGACTTGAAAGTATAGGAAGTTAATATTTGAGTGAAATACTTGTTGCCACATATGTATTTATTGTGATAACGAGACAAATGGAGGTACATCTCATGCCAATGAGCATCTTATTGGTCCTTCTGGAACATCCAAAACAAATAATGTGATTAAATTCAAGAAGATTCCTACAAATGTAAAGAAAGAGTTGGTTGTTTGACAACAAGGAACAAAAAAGTTGAAGCAAAATTTATGTTAATATACTAATAGGGTGATAGAGACTAGAAAAAAGAATATATTTAAATGTATGTTCACAGTGGAAAAAGATCATTCAAATCAAGCTATGGAACAGGAAGCATCATTTAATCAAACATAGGGTTAAAATTCCTTACGATGAAAAATCCTACTAATCATTTCCTATATCTAGAACCTTAAGAAGAAGTTTAAAAACTATATATATATATATTGTTGCGTCCAGGAGTATTCGCGGCGGTGGAGAAATATAAAGTTTATCATCTTAGCGTTGTACGAAAATCCGGCACGCAATCAGATAAGGAGAGAGGGTCTAGCATTTATGAGACACCAAGATTTTTACGGGGCCTAGCCCAGTTTGAACGAATCAACTAGTATTTGCAGCCGATTACAAATGAGGCCTTTCTTTGGGAGAAGGCCTTAGTCTGATGTACATCTTATAGAGTACATTACATGATGTAAATACAAAGAGTCACTATTGACATGTTCGTTTGGTCGTATATATATGAGCCAAAGGTAAATCAAAGAGAATTTATAGGAAGAATTAATGGATGGAATCATATAATATATAGCTAGATGTTTCATCCACAATAGAAGAGCATCAACAGAAGTCAATCACAAGTGGTCTAAGTAAAAACAAGAGGTTCATCCATAATGAGGGATAGTGCGTCTTGACCTGCATCTATGTTTATTGCTATAAAGAAAGAGCAGATGGGATTACCTCTTAAGAAAAATAATAAGTTCTTGAAAAAAAAAATCTATCTAAAGGATAAAGAGATTATATTAATAAAAGAGTTTATAATGACTAACTATTTTTCTAGAACTTGTTTAATGAAATTTAAGATTTTATGCATTTAATGTTATTTTTTGCAATGAATAAAATATATTTTTATGCAATTTTGAAGTTCCCAAATTTTACATCAAGCTACTATACTACTTTTAATCTTTTGTTAATTCCTATGCAAGACAAAAATTGTTAAAATTTTCAATTTGCAAGTTCACATTTAAATTTTGTCTTCTTAGATATGTATATCACATTTAACTTCAAATATATATCAAGTTATAAGTCATTTATTAGATAATTTATATTTTACAATTGCCAGTAAATGTATCATTTTTTTAAATATTACTTGATGTTTAGGTTATTCTAAACACTTCTATTGCATAGTCTTATTGCATCTATGAGCTCCATATTAAAATTTATGATGATCATCAAGATTAGTAGTGATTAGAAAGTAACATTGCATTAGAAGTATTATATCAATAGAGATCCATGCATCCTAAAACAAGTCTAGAAGAGAATTTAGCTTCTTTCAACATAATCAAAATTGTTAAGGAGGTTCATCAATTATAAGAGTAATCAAACAATAACATTGTCTCATACAGTAAAAATATACAGATGAAATAGAAGGAAAATCTCCACTGAAAAATTCAACACATGTCCCAGGCATAGTTGGCGACTAACCAAGCATCAAAACTTAAACTAATTTTGAATTTCGTGAAAGAATTTGAAATCCAAATTGAATGATACATGCACTGCTGATGATCATAAATAACACTTGAAACAAAACAATTCTTCACGTATAAGAAAATAAAAAAGATCGCTGAAAATTTGATGAAAAGCAAGAATGGATCCAATTCATTCAAAATTCTCTTCACAATTACAAAATCCCTCCTTGTTATGCAGGGTATAGAGAAAGTTTAAGTAGTAGGGGTAATATTGAGTCAAGTTCGAGTGAATCAGCCTCAAGTTACATAAATAGTTTGAATGACTCGAGCAAAGTTCAGCTTGAGTAGAAAGTAATTGATTTTAAGCTGATTCAAATCTCTCTCTCTCCCAGTTCACACAAACACGTACGCACACACATATTGAGTCAATTTCCGGAAAAATCAAACTACCATCAAGCGAACCATCTTTGAGTTGAAGCAAATCTTTTTAAACTTACTGCCAACTAAAATTAGACCTATTAACGAGCAAGCTTTAACTTTCCAGCATAATTTCCAACATAATGACCATCTCTAGCAAGGTTTTCTGAACTCAACACCACCAATCAAGATGTAGGCAAAAAACCATAGTTCAATGCCCACATTCTATCCAAACACCTATTGCACAAAAAATTAATCGCAGTGTCCTCTCGAAAGGACAGATAAAAATAAAACCGACAGGCATCTAAACGAAATTATGATACCTCGACGAGTGAGGGATCGACGGTCGCATACTCTCGCTGGAACACATACAAGTACTTCGCTGGAGAGAACGGGACATCTTTCTCCGGCATCGCCTTGAGGCGATTTGAAGCAGCGATCAGCGTCGGATGTTCGAGTAGAAATACTAAGAGCTCGCTACCCTAATCGTAAAAGAACCGAATCGAAGTAAGTGAAGAGTAAACATTTCTTAAAGGCAAGAGGAGGACAAGGAGAGGAAAACCTTAAAAGAAGGGTCGGTGCTCGTAAGAGGAAGGCCATCGACGTAGATCATGGCCCTTTCGCCGGCGGCGAAGACGCTGCTGGATGCGTAGCGGGGTGAAGCGACCGTCGCAGTTGAGGCGTGAGAAACGAAGAGGCTTTGATTAAATTTTTGGCAAAATTTTTAAGAGATAATTTTAATTAATTGAGTTAACAACTGCTTTACTTTTTCATATCCCAATCACATTTTCCTTTGAGAACTATTTTTTAATACTTAAAAAAAAATTTATAATAGAAAATTATTTTTTCTGTTGTCCAATTAAAAAAAAATTTGTATAATATTTATATGAACTAAAAAAGGCTACTTTTATCTTAACAGTTTCATAACTATCTTCATAAGAAGTTGAGGCAATCTCAAATTAATTTTAACAACCAATTTGAAATAGTTTTATGATGTAATTAATTTTCAGAATGTACTTTTTCAGAACTTTTTATCCTGAAAAATTATATTTTACCATTGAATTTATTATAATGTGTGGGATATGCATGTAATTCACCCAATAAAATAATAATGCCAAAACAACTACAAACAAAACAAACTAAATAAATCCATGTGGTAATAATCTGCAAACATTTAGATACTAAATGAGTTTCCCAACACCTAATAAAATGACCAACAACAATAATAGACCTCAAAGCCTCAAAGACAAATCCAAACCACTATCACCATTACCCAAAGTAAGTTCCAGATTCACAAAGCTTTCCTCCACCGCCATGGCTGCCTTCTTATTCTCTCTATGCTGCTTCTTTCTATATTGCCTTCTCATCTCCTCAATCTCCTTCCTATGTGCAGTCTGGTGGCCTCCCAATGCCTGTAAGGTTGAATAAACCTTATTGCAGAATGAACAAACATGCCATGCAGTTGAATTTGATCTTGAAGAATATCCTTTCTGTTGATAAGATCTTTTCATTTTTGAAGAAGATGAAGAAGAAGCAATGGAAGCTTGCAGTTTACAGTACTTATAGAAACATATGGAAGCTTAGAGAGAGAGAGAGAGAGGAGTGTATTTTAGAGTTGGAGACTAAATAAAGAGATTGTTAAATAAGGAAAAAGAATGGAGAGAGGAATTAGAAGGAAATATTTGGAAAGGAATGGTGAGGCAAATTCTGATTTATGATAAGGAGATGAACTTGGACATTATATGCATGTATGGTTGCATTGAAGGCCTCTAGTGTAATAAATTTTTCTTAGGGAGAGTAGAGTGATTTTTAATATTTGAATTAATTTGGAATGTGCATTGCTTCTTTTCTTTGAATTTGATTTATTTTTATTGAAATGAAGGGAAGAAGAAAAATAGTTGTCCACTGGAAATTTGGCAGTATATATATGTTGAGTGTTAAATTGAGTAACCATGAATTAATGGAAAGGAATGTATGAAACCTACCAAAATTTTGTAGAAGCGAGTGTTTTAATAAAGGTACTAATTAAAGACTATTGTGATTCATGTGAAGCCTACTTCAAAAAAATAAAAGGAAGGATAATTTAGGTTTTGTTTGGGATAGCTTATTTATTATTTTTTAAAGTAGTTTTTTAGAATAAAAATTTCAAGTTCAAAAATTTTTGTATTAAAAATTAGTTTTAGAAAGTAGGAAGAAAGCTATCCCAAACGAAGCCTTAATAAATAGCTTTAAAATCTTGATTATTTTAAAAACTTGCATCATTCTACTTCATTCATTAAAATCTCATTAAAATATTGAAATTTATGATAGATTTCCAACTCTTTTTTTTAGTAAAATTCCAAATGATTTAATTGTAGCAAGTGCAAATAATTTTTTTTAAATGAGTGGTAGTTTTATAAATATGGTAGATTTTAATGACCCTTAGTAGGTGTGTACTCATTAAATGGTTGCACACCCTCTATGAATTTTTGAGATTTTAATAGTGATTTAAATTGACAATTTGATATAACCAAATTTCGCTTGAAGATTATGATTTATTTAGATTTGGGTTTAAAGATTCATGTCGGAATAATCCTTAAGAAGTAATTACCCCTCCAAGAGAAAGAACAAGGGAGAGAAGTGAGAACTATTGATTAAGAATGGTACTTATTTTAGACTAAATTTGTTGATAATTACAATTAATAATAAATTTTTATCACTCTTGCGACTGATCGCCTCTTGTTACAAATTTTGTATTAAGGGGTTTCTCTAAAAGTAAGTGCAATATTTCAGTGAATATTAAAAAATCTCAAACGTAAAAATTTTAGCATTTGCTGATCTTAATTTTATACTTGGTATATCATAAAAAATTTATCTTGGTGTGGCACGAATCTCAAGATAAAATTGAGTTGAAAACTTTCGAAATTAAATTTGTAACCTTATGAACTCCGATTTCAACAAACTTATAATCGAATTGAACGTCTCGAAAAGAAGAATCTAACGACACCAAATTCGACTCAATCCTTGCCCAAATGGGACCAAATCAAAGACCTGAAGCACATTTGAAAGGTTCAAACTATAAATTAGATAACCAAACAACTTTTAAATGTTACATGCTTATAGTCGAATTGAGAGGCTTGACGAGACAAATCCAACGAGCTCAAGATCATCAAAATTTATATCATTAATACATTCAAATACACAGTAAACGGTCCACAATCAAGTGGATCAATATTAGTCATCCATTCAAACCACTCCCAACATACCCTTAATCTCCCTTTTTTTTATTGACCATGCTCCTCCCCAAACAATATCAATAAATCTCACATTCTTCATTATGGGGGGAGGATCCAAGTAAGGAAGAGAGAAAAACTAGAGTTCTCTTGCCACCGGACTCCTCTTCGGCCACCGTTGGACCACCAACCATCACTGGACTATTGGTATGCTTCTGCCCGTCCACCAGTTGATGCCAGACTTTCACCCAACTACCAACTATGGTCTTTCTGACCTTTGTCACTAGACAACGGTCTTTATGACCACTATTACCCGTCGAATACGGTCCTTCCAACCTCCATCACCAGATAATGATCTTTCTAACCACCTTCATCCACTGACTAATGCCCTTTTAACCTCCATCGCCCGCCGACTACAGTCCTTCCGACCTCCGTCGCTAGACAACTATCTTTCTGACGACTGTAGCCCACCGATTGAGCCCTTACGACCTTCGTCGTCAGACTATGGTCATTCGAACCTCTATCACCAGATAACAATATTTATGACCACTATCATCCATCATTTACAATCCTTCTAACCTTCATCGCCCACCGAATACAATCTTTCTAACCTACATTGCTAGACAACGACCTTTTTAATCACTATTGTTTGCCGACTACGACCCTTCTAACCTTTGTCACCATATAACAGTCTTCCTGATAATCATCGCCTGCCAACTAAGGTTCTTCCGACCTCCATCGTTAGACAATGGTCATTCTAACCACTATCGTCCCATTACTACTGTCCTTCCTACCACAGTCGCCAAATTGTGGTCCTCCTGACCATCGTCGCCAAATAATAATCTTTCTTACCACTGTCGTTAGCCGACTATGATCCTCTGGACCTCCGTCACCAGACAATAGTCTTTTGGACAACTATCGCCCGCTGACTACTATCTTTTCGACCTCCGTTGCCTGCCGACTATAATCTTTCTAACCTCAGTCGTCAGACTATGGTTTTTCTGACCTTCGACGCTAGACTTTGATCTTTCAAACTTATATTGCCCGTCGACTACGGTCCTTCCAACCTCCGTTGTCAGACTATTATCATTTTTACCTCACTTGCCCGCCAAATACGGTTCTTCCAACAACCGTCACCCGACTACAGTCTTTTCGACCTCTGTCGCTCGCCTACTATGGTACTACAAATATGTTTATATTGATTCTTCCAATTTCCAACATGTAATGCATTCTACATGATGTATATTTTCTACATCAAGTCAATGCCTTCCCCCAAGGAAGGGTCTCATTTGAAATTGATTACAAACACTAGAGGATTCATTCAAACTAGCTCAAGCATTATGGTTTTCCACCTTTTCAGGTGTTTCCACGTAAAAAACTCTAGTGTCACTTATGAACGCTACAGCCTCTTTTTTATCTAATTATATGTTGGATCTTCGTATAAAGCTTAGATGTCAAACTTTATATTTCTCTATCGCCGTTAATATTCCCGGACACAACAATACTAATGTTACAAATTTATAACTTCCCTTAAGACTGAGCACATTTAAGTTGTGGGTCTTTCCATGAACTTGAAATTCATACAAAATAATTTATTACCCCCTGGGTTGTGGGTACAATTATAGAATAATGAATAATATAGTGTGTGTGTGTAAAAGGAAGTGAACATAGTGACCCTGAAAGTGATTTTTATGGGATGTTACGTGAGATTATGGAGATAGATTACATTAAAAGGGGTGTGTGGTGCTATTCAAATGTGTATGGTATGATACTTATATAGGAAAAATTAGCATTGATCATGCTTGACTAATTAAAGTGAAATTATGAGTCATTCATATTAGTTTCATAGCTTCAACAAGTTTACCACATAAGTAACCTATCTAAATAAAATGAGAAGATTGGTGGGGTTTTGTAAGATAGCGAGGCAATGTTGATACCAAACTCTACAAGTATAAACTAATAAATAATTAGGAGTAGCATAGATGTTATTATCAAGAAGATACATCTCATGTAACATAAATTGTTTTGCCTCCACTTGAGTTATATGACTTGGGAACATTGCTTCATAAGGATTATTGAGAAAGTAGATGTCTGCATTAAAATTTTGAATATTTGTTCATCCAAAAGAAGAGAATATTTTAGTATTAATATTTCAATTTCAAAGAGAAAGAAAAGTGATTGAAGAAAGTAATTGGGTTGACGTAGAGGGTTAAGAGCATGAGATCTTGCATGAAGTGATTTAATTCTATTAATTTTGAAGTTAGCATTGCTAAGCAAATGGAATTTTCTCACTATTTATTATTAAGGATTTATATGTTCTAAAAAATACACTCGATCAAGCACAAATCTCGATGTATATTAGGATTGAAAATTTTAGAAATTAAATTTATGACCATCCAAAGCCTGATTTTAATAAATTTATAGTTGAATTGAATGTCTCAATGATTTGAACACAACGACACTAAAATTGACTATATCTGGAGCTTGAACTGGAACTTAAACCGTGACTTAAAAATTGGATAGAGCTCTGCAATCATACAACTATCACTTATCATCCAACAATTATCATTGAACCAACACTGCCTTATCACCTTCAATGAATCACCATTGCTGGACCACTATAGTCAAACCAGCTATGTTAGACCATATCTATATGACCAACTTCATCGAACCACTGTCGTCTGATCACCACCATCAAATCATCAATATTATTTAACTACCATTGCTGAGCTACCACATTTGTCATCAAACACTATCATTCAACTAACATTTTTGAACCATCGTCGTCCCACCACCTCCTTCAAACCACCATTTTGTGATAAGATTTATCAGTTCATTGAAGTATGACTAACACTATTATCTAACCACTTCCATTGAAACACTGTTGTCCAACTAATATTTCCTATCAGTTGCCATCAAACCACCACTATCTAAACGCCTCCATTTGATTGTGGCCATCAAACCACCTCCATTTAACAACCATTATCAAACCATCATCATCTAAATACTATTATCTAACCACAATTGCTACTAATGTCACCTGGCCACTATCACTTAACAATTGTTGTTCAATTATAATATATTAACAACTATCAGAAGACTACAATCACTCAATCATCATCATCTGATTATGATCCATCAACCATCACAGTCCAACTAAAGTATCCTGACTATTATTGCCTGACTTTGATTTTCATACAAATATCGCTTGACTATGGAACACTAACCAACATCGCTTGACCATGTACTCCTAGCCAACATCACTCAAAAATAAGGACCAACATCGCCCAACTACTATACCTTGATCAATGTTGCCTGATTACAGTTCAACGAACGCTATTATCTGACTATAATCTTTAGAACACCATCATCTATAAGGCTATACACATCATCAATACTACTATATCATCAAAAAATTATGTTGATCATGCACGAATCTTGAGGCAAAATCAAGTTAGAAACTTCAAAAATTTAAATTGAAGACCATGTGAACTCCAATTTCAGCAAACTTATAGTCAAACTTAACGTCTCAGAAATGTGAACCCATCAACACCAAATTCGACTCAATCTGAGCTTAAATGAGCCCAAATCAAAGACCCAAATCACATTTGGATGGTTCAAACCATAATTTGGATTACCAAATGGTCTCCAAATGTGACATGCTTATAGTCGAATCGAGTGGCTCGACTAGACAAATCCAACTAGCCCAAGATCTCCAAATTCTGATATCATTAAGACAATCAAATGTCTAATAAACAATATGTGACCAAAGGGAATTAACATCGGCCGTCCATTCAAACCACTCCCAATTTATCATTGATCTTTTTTCCTATTTAATGGCCATGTCACTCTCATAAAACTATAAATAGACCCCTCATTTCTTATAGAAATGGACCCCCCAAAGGAGAAAAAGGAGGCCCAAGCAAGAAGAGAATGAAAGAGTGGAGGAAGAAGGAAGCAGGGAAGCAATAAGAGAAGGAATAGACTCCTCCTTGACCACCACCGGACTTTCACCCGGCAGCCGACTGATGCCGGAGTTATGCCCAATCACCAACTGACATCATAATTAAGCAAGGAAGCAAGAAAAAAGGGAAGAGGATCCTCCTAAACCACCTCCTGGCTACTGTCGGACGCTGAAATTTTGATCATCGTCGAACTTCCGTCTGTTGCCAATTTTCTACTCGACACTAGACTTCTCCCCGTTGCTGGACTTTCGTAGGATTTCTACGATGTAAGACTTCCACCCTTTGCCGGACTTCTACCCGACCACCAACTAACACCAGATTTATTCTGTCCGGCCACCAACTAACATCAAACTTTTGCCCGACTGTCAACTAACATCAAATTTTTACCCAACTACCCAACTGACGTCGGATTACTGCTCGACCGCCAACTGATGTCAATTTTTCTGCCCGATAACCAACTAACACTTGACTTTTGCATGGCCTCCAATTGATGTTGAACCTCCATCATCCTCCGATAATGGTCTTTCTAACCACTATCGTCCTCTATCTACGGTCTTTCTGACCTCTATCGCTCGTCCACTACGGTCGATTGCAGACCTTTCGATCTCTATAGCCAGATAACAGTCCTTCTGACCTTCGTCGCCCGCCGACTACGGTCCTTCCTACCTACATCGCCAGACAACGATCTTTTTGACCTTCATCGCTCACCGGTTTTTGTCCTTCCGACCAAATGAACACGTCAATAGTGATTTATTATATTCTCACAATGTAATGTACTTTATATAATGTACATCAAGCCAAGGCCTTCCCCGATGATGGGCCTCATTTGTAATCGACTGCAAATAATAGTGGATTCATTCAAATCAGGCCAGGCCCCGTGTTTTTTCCTCTTTTTAGGTTTTTCATGTAAAAATTTTGGTGTCTCTTATGAATGTTGCACCTCTCTCTTATCTGATTGCATGCTGGATCTTCGTACAAAGCTAAGACGTTAAAACTTTATATTTCTCTACCACCGTGAATATTCCAGGACACAACAAACACCAATACTAACATGCATTGACTTCATTGCCCATGGTCTTAACCACATCATCACATGCCTTGTTATATATGCCTAATGCATGTCATCAATGCACATCAACTTTTTGCCTGCCATCACCACCAATATTAACACATACGATTATAAATAAGGACAACATGCATCATTGATACAACTTAATCGCTTGATGTTATAACCAACATTTTGACTATACTTCTTAGCTTCTAGGATTCTCTTATTAAAGAATAATGATCGATTAAAAATGAACAAATTCTTGAAATCAGATCCAAATCCTTCAGACCCCCTCGAATTCCATAATGAAATTTATTATCTATAGTTCATGTCTACTATATTATATTTTAACTTCCTTAATTATTATGAAGAGTATTATTTATAATGGATGATATATATTATAATTATTTCAACTGAGTCAGGCCCTGTAATTTTTCCCTTTTTGAGTTTTCCTGTTAAAAATATTGATGTCTTTTATAACTCTTCTTTTATCTAAGTGTGCTAGATCTTCATACAATGTTAAGATATTAAACATATTCTCTCTTATGCTGTGAATATTTTACCACAAAATAATAATCATTACTTTTACACTGCTTTCTTTTTTTAGCCAACAAATAGCCACTAAATAAGAGAGGTCATGAAAAGTGAAAGGATAATAGAGCCGAACGGGAAATAGAAGTTTAGATATGTCTAACATTACGAAAAAATAGAGCTATGACAACACAAATTTGAACTTTTTCCAGCTGTTTTTCCAGCCACAAATTTGCATGCATCGGTTTTAAAATCGTTGGATGTCCGCCTTGATTGCAATGCGCTGCAATGACATTCAGCAACTGTTGCAAGACCGACGAAGTAGAAATAACCAAGTGCTAAATTTTACAATGGTTTTAACCGCCAGAAGGTTACATAAATGCAACTCTCATAACTACCACAGAAAAAAAAAAAAAAAGATTTGCATTTTTGTGATAGTTTTAACTGTCATAATTATGTAATGTTATAGTGGTTTAAACTGCGACAATCTTCCAGAGTTTTTTTTAAACAAAAATCATTTCATTACAACATACAACTCATTCAATAAGCACTAGAATAGCCCACATATAATGGCCATAAATGATTGAGCTTAATACCTAAAAAAAAAAATATCACAATGACTAACAAAATATCACAAAAAAAAATAATAATAACAATCAATTTTATGCTTGTGCAATCATATCAAATTGTAAATAAGGACAACACGCATCATTGATACAACTTCATCGCTTGATGTCAAAACCAACATTTTGACTATACTTCTTAGCTTCTAGGAGACTCTTATTAAAGAATAATGATCTATTATAAAAGAACGAATTCTTGAAATCAGATCCAAATCCTTCAGACCCCTCTAATTCCACAATGAAATTTATTATCTGTAGTTCATGTCTACTATATTATATTTTAACTTCATTAATTATTATGAAGAGGTAATGGATGATATATATTATAATTATTTCAACTGAGTCAGGCCCTATAATTTTTCCCTTTTTGAGTTTTCCTATTAAAAATATCGATGTCTCTTATAACTCTTCTTTTATCTAAGTTTGCTAGATCTTCATACAATGTTAAGATATTAAACATATTCTCTCTTATGTTATGAATATTTTACCACAAAATATTAATCATTACTTTTACACTGCTTTCTTTTTTCAACCAACAAATAGCCACTAAATAAGAGAGGTCATGAAAAGTGAAAGGATAATACAGCCGAGCGAGAAATAAAAATTTAGATATGTCTAACATTACGAAAAAATAGAGCTATCACAACACAAATTTGAACTTTTCCCGGCAGTTTTCCCGCCACAAATTTGCATGCATCAGTTTTAAAATCGTTGGATGCTCGCCTTGATTGCAATGCGCTGAATAAGTTTTTAAACAAAATTCATTTAATTATAACATACAACTCATTCAATAAGCACCGTAATAGCCCATATATAATGGCCATAAATGATTGAGCTTAATACCTCAAGAAAAATGTCACAATAACTGACAAAATATCACAAAAAAAATAATAACAATCAATTTTATGCTTGTGCAATCATATCAAATTGCAAAACATGATGAGTCATATATCCTTGATAGTAACAAGAAATCAAAATGGTAAGATTCTTTCATATTATCATATAACTCTCACTGACATCAAATGATTTCACAAATAATTTTACAACTAATAGTCAAACAAATTTTTAGTTTTTAGTTTTTATTTTTTTTAACAGACTTTTTAGTTTAAGAGTATTTAATCATGTGAAATAAATAAGTGGCATTCAAGTCTCTTTAAAAGGCTAGGATGACAAGGCTTCCTACAAATCAATAGAAAGCTAGGAAGCAAAGGATGGCAAGGCTTCCTACAAATCAGAGGATATTTGACAGTGACTACTATTTTGACAGAAAAATTTCTCTTACAAGGAAAGATTCCCTACAGTTTGCTTCCAATGTCCATGTGTCAAGTATATAAGAAGAATTATTTTGTGCGGAGTGCGGAGGGCAGGAGACCAATAAAAATATGTCACATCACTTTATTAGTGGGTACCCAGCTCGGTACCGCTGGGGGTATCCAGTGCTTAACTGGACGGTTCTCCCGTCCGGTCTCCGCACATAATAAAAGCTCCAAGTATAAGGCTCAACCATTCAATTGAACTCAATTTGTAATATAAGATTCTCACATTGATAGGTGGATGAAATAACCAAGGTCGGCTTCAACAAGAATACTGGGGGATCATTTTGATTGATTGTAGTAAGGAAATTTATTTTAAAAGTTGTTATAGCTGTTATATTTAGTTTTGGCTCAACTTTTTGTGTTATTTTTTTTTTTTTTAAATTATGATGAAAACTAATGAGTTTTTCACAACTAGATTTTCTACAATTTCTAAAAAAAATAATCCAAAATAATTCTATAGATATTTTTACAGCAATCACAATCATCCCAAATAAAAAAAAATAATAATTTTATAAGTTTAATTGTACCATTTTTTAGAGAGATTTGTATGCATAGAAATCATTTCATCTTCTATTTCATGTCGAGTAGAAGGAAATGAAAGACCTAATGGATTACATAACAAGTCAATGCAACTAGTGCTATATGAAACCCTAGAAGCTTGTTGCTAAATTTCAGAAGAAGAAAAAAGATTCCATTCTAGCAGAATATCTAAACAACGATCTTTTATCACACAAATCCTTATAAGCCTTGTATGCTATACTGGCTATGGTTTGGTTACTCTTGGAATATTGGAAAGAGCACAACAATAAGAATGAAACCATAAAGCTACATAAGCATTTCTACTGAATCCACAAAAGAATAGTAAAAAAAAAAAAAGATGATAAAAGTATTTCAAATGAAACCATAGTTAGGGATGGATGGAGG
>NW_021319910.1:73128-130207 GCF_001605985.2 Dendrobium catenatum
CCCCCCTTCTACCCCCCCCTCTTGGTTAGCTTGGGACTAAGTTCATAAGGGCTTAACATCCCTAAAGAACTTTCACCTCTTATATCAGAAACATGGCATGCTAAAGAGAAAGTTAACAACTAAGAAATGGGCCTCCTCTTCCTTCCTTTCATCCTCTATTGATGCTTTGAAAGCCAAGTAACTCAGATGTTTATATTTAGTAGATTTTGATCTAACTAATCTTGCTTTAAATCTTGAGCTCAAAGATATAAATGTGAAACTTTCCTCTCTTTCTCTCTCTATTGTCTTAATGAGCCTCATGAATTATTCATTATGCAAAGGCCAAATGGTTTTCTAATAAAGTTGATTATCTAAAATTCTTATACAACAAGATAAGGATTCGAAAAAATTGTAACACAATTAAAGAGATTTCATCCCATCTTGGATCTTTTGTCAATCATGATGATATTAGCCTTGCTATTATTTAGCACTTCAAATATCTTTTTTAACTCTTCTCCCTCATCCATACAAACCCTAACTTTGCTCCTCAAGGGAATACCATCTCCCCTCATTTTTTCCCTCTTTGCTTGCTCCTATTTTTGATGAAGAATTTAAGCATTTATTTTTTACAATGCCAAAATCTTCTGCTCTAAGTCCTCTAATGGATATACATTTGATTTTTTTTTAAAGCACTTGGCATATTATTGAACCTCATCTTTGCAAAAAGCTATAATTCTCAACATCATACCTTCCCAATCAAGCTAAAGTCATCACTATCTTTCTTATTCCCAAAACCCCCCATGCAAACAACATCGCTAATTTTAGGCCCATTTCCCTCTGTAACTCCTTTTACAAGCTTATTACAAAGATTCTTGCTAATCATCTCAAAATGGTTATGCTTCACATCATATACCGTAGTCAAGCACAATTTATACAAAATCGAATGGCTACTAACAATGTTATTCTTGGTGCTAAATTTTTGGCTCTATGAAAAAAAGCCTAACATTTCTAAGCTATTTTGTTGCAAATTAGGCATTAAAAAATATTTTGATAAAGTTGATTGAGGCTTTATTTTGAACGAGTTTTCCTAAAATTTTCATTTCATAGATATGGGCTTGTATTGAAGATGTGTTTTTCTTTGTTTGTATCAATGGCTCTTTGGAGGGCTTTTTTTCCTCTTCTTCTGACCCCAGACAGTGTTTCCCCCTATACCCTACCTATTTTGTATTACATTGGACTCTCTTTCTTCAATGCTAGACAAACCCAGATGTTCTCAACATTTCTTTGGAATTAAAATTAAAGGCACTCATTTTTCTCACCATATGTATGATGGAAACCTCCTCATATTTGGTAATGCTTCTACCCTTCTTCAACTTTGGCTAATATTTTTGATACTTTTGGTGTTGGCTCTGGTTTATTCATTAATAATAACAAAAGAAACATTGTGTTTTCCCCCAACGCTCCTAACTGCCAAGCTATTTGTAGCATCCTTAACATTAATGTTGGTGGGTCTACTTCCACGTACCTTGGTATTCCTATCTCTACTAAAAGGCTTTTGATCTCAGATTTTTCTCCTTTTTAGAAGGTCACTTCTATGATTGATGGCTAGAAAGCTAAATTACTATTCTTTGACGGAAAAATTCAATACATTAATTTTTCATATGGAATTTTATTGTCTACTAGATAAGGGGTGCTATTCTATCTAAAACTTGCAAGAAATATATTGATAAAGTTTGTGCTAGGATTCTTTTTTATAACAACATTCACATCAGAAAGCTTCATCTGGTGGCTTGGAAAAATACCTGTGCTCCCAAAAGTAATGGTTGTTTGGGCTTCCGATCTATACAAGCCATTCAATATGGTTACAATTGTGCTCTTATTTTGAGGATATTTGCTCAAGGGAATTTGCTTTCATTATGGATAAAATCTTATTACATCTTCCCATAGAAACCTTTAAAGTGAAATGCCTCTATATTCAAGAAAATCTTATTACATCTCCCTATGGAATTTGCTATTGATGTTGCCTAAAAAATTAAGTCAAAATTTTCTTTTCCTATATCTCAAAATAGCTTCACCTCTTTCCTTTGAGATCCATGGTGTTCTGACAAAGCTATTCATGAATGGTTCCTTACTGTCTCACCATTCTAGTTCACTCTATTTCCTACTTTATCTCTAATAATCCTTGGACTTTACATGCTCTTCTTTCTCTTTTTCTTGAGTATGTCATATTCTTCATCCCTATATCTAATGGGAATTTTTTGGGGTCTCCTAGAATGGTTCTATTAAAACCCCACTTTCATACCCTCATTAATAAATTTTATTTAGATAAGCCCTCTTTCTCTTTCTCTAAATAAGTCTAGAACAAGAAAATCTATACACTTCTCCTTCATCACTAGGTTTTATCTTACTAGTTATCTTAAAACCTAATATCAACTTATATGCATGAATATTGTAGTACCTGATCTTTGCATTTCTATGTAATACATGTTCTAAAAATGTTAATTCACCTCTTTTTTAAATGTGGGTTACAACTACTAGATCACATTAGTGAGATGACAAATCTACAACTAATAGGGAAAAACTTCCTTTATTTATCAATTCATTGCACTTTATACTATTTATGGACAGAAAGGAATGCCAGAAGATTTGACAAGACCTTTCTTAGTTATGCCTCCATCTACTTTAAGAATAGAATTGCTATTTAAAAATTTGGAAACATATGGAAGATGTTCTGCCGCTCCTATGCTAATTAGTTGGTTATGTGGCTAAATTTTCATAATCTGCAAAAATTTTTGTTCCTTATGGAATTTTTGTTTAGATTAGATATTCTTTTTCATATTTTGAAGGACTTACACTATTTAAGCTAACAATTTTTTTGGATATTGGAAATCTACATCTGCTTCTTTTCTTTTGTACTAGTTTCCATTAAGTTTTTTGCTTAATTACATGATAATGATGAATGCTACTCTTAGGCCACTCTCTGTGGTGGTAACTTTGGAAACTTTATTAGATGGTAATTCATGTTTAAGCAACTGGTTTATCTATTCTTCATGTTTTTGATGTTTGGAAACCACATCATGATGTTATATGCCACCCAGAGAGATCTCCTTGTTCCGTGATCTCATCGAGTATACATTTGAAGCTGTTGTAGCCCCTGAGTTCAATTTCCAGCATTTGATTTTTTTGTGTAGTTTTTCAATTTTCCTTTTTTTTTTGTAATTGCTTTGGGCATTGCAAGTATTTGTAGCAATTCTTTCTCATTGTAGCTGCTTTTACTTTATTGTATTTATTCTCATAGTAATTTAATAGGTTCTACCCCAAAAATTTTCCACACAAAAAAGAAAAAGAAAAAAGTTACTCTATACAGTTTTGTGTCTATTGAGGCTATTTCATGCTCACCGAATGGGCTTGATGTGACATGCCTACTGTCACTTTATAGACTGCGGTGGTTGGTAGAAAAAATTTAGGCAGACATTACTTAATTAACTTTAGAGAGTAAAATTAAAGAGACATGCAGTGAGAATGAGCGTAATAAATCAAATTATTCTTTTTTATCTACAAGAATACAAATACTTATGGATGGGTTGCTCTCATTTTGATGTTAAAGAAGATAAAATAATGAATATTTTACATGTTAATTTGATTTACTTATAGGAGATGAAATATCAAGGGAAATTTGACTTTATAAGCCACTTATCAATAAAATATTCAGAAATATGTTAGTTTGCTTTGGATAACCACTTCAGTTCACGAATGTAGGTAGCAAAATAACTATATATATCTCATTTTGAGCGTCTTAGTTGTATTCATTGTCAACTTGATTTTTATTTAACATATATAGTGAACAATGCATCTTGTACATAGAAGACTTTGAACATAAGTTATAATAACCAATAACAAGGTTTCATGTTTTAGCTAACATATATTTACATGAGAAACCCATAACATGAAAGTTTACACATGTGCATTCCCACTCCCATAAATTAATGTCACCATTATGATCAATGCTCAAGTTAAAACCATACAAAGATCTTTTGTAAGGCTTATTCAATTTTTTTGCCAAAATTATTTCTGTGTTCGTTGTTGTATTACATCTATTAAAGATCTATGTTTACATTGTGTGCCTAAAACACTCCAATAAAATATTTAGTATATAGGAGCATGCATTTTAGATAACATGGTTGAAGCTTTCTCAAATATCAATTATAAGAAAGTTGTATCAATTTCTAGGAAAGAAATCACAAAGTGGAAGAATAAAAATTACCCTTCAATATTAGGCTAATGATTAACACTTATCCTTGAATTTTTCCAATGTCGTATAGCCAAATAAGATGAAATTTTTTAAAATGATGCTTATGATTACCCTCTTCTATAAGTGATAACTTGTACTTCACACCGTCCACCCCTTTCATAAAAAAAAAATCAATATTGTAGACTATTTTCACATTTGACATACTCTTCTTTAGCTTTAGACTAGGATTAAATCCATCGAGTTTTTTATTGCTTATATGTCCATGAAGATATGGTTGAGCTAATCAATGGTCTTTGATTTAACATCCATGGTACAAGTGCATTCTAATTTAAGTCTCTTGATCTCAATCATACTTCAGTTTGCCAATTGTGTAGCTTATAAGCTCCATGAGCATTTACATGAAGTACAATAAATATGTCATACCTTTTTATATTGTTTCTTCTCTTTGAATTGAAAGTTAGTCTTTATCAATTTTAGGTATAACAAGTTCTTTAATTCATCTTTATTCTCAAAAAAATTGTCCAACATCTACTTGAACTGAGGAAATATTCATGTTTGAAACCATTATATTAGCATATATTGAATTGGAGATAGTTTCAAATAGTAATCCTTATAAGATAAGAATTATTAATGTTCTCTTCATATCTTAAATCATTATTTTAAGTCCTAAGATACATAAAGAATTAAAATAACTTGTTAATTTACTATTTTATGACGGATCATAAATTGTGGTTATAATCTTTAATGAACGTTTTAATATTGAAGCATCATTGGAGCCACCATCATCTATAACTTGTATGTCGATAGCATCATCTACTTCCATATTTGGTATGCCTATAGCATGTATGTCCACATCATTACCTACATATACAAAATCTGTGAACTGATTGATATTATACCATCCTCATTTGTACAAGAAAATATTTTGAAAATCTTGTTGGGAGTAATAAATGCACATATAGGAGATTAGTGTTGAATGAATATAGAAATATCATAATAAAAAAAAATCATAGTTTGTTAGTATCTTAGTTGAAGGAAATACAATAGTGGACTATGCACCTCCAAAGAAGTACATCACCTTTGATTTCAAACTAAGTTGATTCATATAGATCTTTATGATTTTGTATATAAGATCTAAGAGATTTTCAAGAGAAATACGCCTTTGCACTATTAATCCATTGTTTTATTTTTGGGTAAATATCCAACTGCTTAGTTTTCTTCTTATCATTCTTCTCCATGTAGTATAACAATGTTGATACTTGATTCATCTTTAAAAGATAAATGGTAAACATATTACTTTTATGTTACTAGATCCTTATTCAAGCCATGTTGAAACATGGAACAAGCCATATTTGAAAATGACATTACCCATGTTTGAACATTGCTCAAATACATATTTAAATATCCTTTGAACATTTTTTTGAGCTAAATTTGTACAAGGTTTGAACATGATAAAATAACATGATTTGAGTAAGGTTTGAACAAGGTTCAAACATAGTTCAAATACATACATTCTCACAAGTTTTGATATATACTCTTCGATATTCTAGCAAAGTTTGCATTACTGCTCTATAAAAATAAATTAAAATATTATATCAAAGTTTGCATTACTGCTCTATAAAAATAAATTAAAATATGATATACGATTAAAAGTATAAAAAAAATTAATAACGAGCCTTCTAAAGTCATCAATGAACATAGAAATCCTGAATTTCACTAGTGTGGTCATCTACACCTCTTGATCTAAGAAATATCAAACAAAATTATGATGTAATAACAAAAGAGAAAGCCAAAGTGTGATGGGTGGGTTGTATTTCCTATATAGTGGAGATAGAAGAATAGGAATGATATTTTAGTCTAAATAAAAACTTTAAACATATTTTTTCAAGAAAATAAATAGTGGGCATATTTGCCTAATTTCTACTTTTATGATCCATGTTAAGCTAAATTTCCTAATATCAAAGGGTGACATTTTATAAAAACTTTAGAATATTACATTATAACTAATCTATATAATTTTTTAGAAGGTTGTAACAAATAATTGAGTAATTATGGTTTGATGAAACCAATATAGTTCCTACAAGGAAATCATGATTGTTGGTTAGCTTGAAATTAGTCTTAACCCAATTTTTGCTAGATATTTAAACCTACCCATTAGGCTCCTATTCCTTATTATAATAACCATCTAATCTCATCATCCCCTCAAGTATATCTCCTTTAACTCTCTCCACTCCCTTAAAAATCATCTCCTACTCTCTCAATTTTTTCTTAATCAAATATTTTTCTAACTTCATCAATGAATACAACTGTGCTGATACTAGAGGTTAGATGAGAAATGTAAAGGATACATGTGTGTTTAAAGAAATGTAAAGGTTACACTTTTCTTTTTAAATAATGTAATATAGTCCTTCCTTTAGGAATTGAACATCATCAGATACCAATTTTTATCATTCTAGTACTCATTTTTTTTTTCTAGTTTTCCTTTTTTCTTTTGATCGTCTTATTTTTCATTTATTTCTTTTAACTTTCATGAGTAGTTAAGTAATGATTTTGAATATCTAATTGCCTTATTCCTTTAAGTAATCCAAAATCGGAATCATGTAAGGATTATTATAAGTTCACTCTTTACATATTTAAGTTTATATAGAATTTTATAAATTTATTTAAGTAATTCCTTTTATATACTTAGTTATTCAATCTTATAACGATAATTGATGCTTTCATGTTATAGCATTTAAATTCAATGTGAAGAATTAACTTAGATGGTAATTGTTAAATAAAGAATTATTATTCTTTGTTCATCCAATTAACCACCTATAGTTTTTGTATTATTCTTAATTTTAACCCAATTTTAATTACAAATTTTTTTTTTGGTCAAGTGAGTATCAAAGTGCAATTATAAAAGAAACATACAACAGTCAAGCATGTAGGAATTTTTAATCTAATAAAAATTTTAGGAAATAACATCAAAACAAAATAGTAAAGTGTACATGTAACTAATGAGTTTCAATAGGCAACTTATTAGAAAGGCTAATAAAATACACAATAACACAATAAATTTGGGTTGCCTTCCATTAGTGCTAAGTTTTTTGTAGTCTTCAACTAGACTTGCATAGATCTATCATTTTAGCTTTGTCATATCACTAGTATTCCTCACTTTATTTGAACTTTAATCTTTTCGTTATTCCTTAGGATTAATTTCAGCGGTACTAGATAATGTGTCATGGGGCCTACTACTAAAGGAAATTGCTAACTTCCCTAATTGATTCTCCAAAGTTTGAGTGGAAGCATTGATGTTTGAAATTTGTGTCCATCTTAAGCACTAAATCCTTAAAAAGGTGTTTTCCTTTATTTGAATTAGTTATTCTGATTAAAACATGTGTGATAAGAAGGTCTAAGGTTTACTTCTGCTGAAGATTATTCCAAGATCCTACAAGATTAGATTAGTTTGCATTCCACTGATTTTTACCATTATTATTAGCTTAATTTAAATTTGGGTGGTTCCTCAAACTTAGTTTATATGTATTTGAATAGAAATTATTTGATCTTCCAATAATGTTTACATTTTTATTTCCTTGAGCACTAAACTCAAGAGCATAATTTAAGTTATTCTCATCTAAACGCATAGGTGATCCCGATACTATACCTATTTGAGGATTGTCTAACTTCTTAGACATGCCTACAAACTGAGCAGTCAAAACAGATAAAGTATCATACTCATAAATTTTGAGTGCTCTCTTAGGATTTACCCTATCAGAAGGCCACTATAAGTTATTTGTTGCCATTTTCTCAATCAAGGCGTAAGCCTCATCAAAAGTTTTGACACCAAATATCCTTTGACTGTCGTATCAATTATAGACCAAAGATATCCCACAAGCTAATTATAAAATGTATGAATCACCAACCGATTAGGCAAAGCATAATGTAGTAGCTTTATGAACATTTCCTTAAATCTTTTCCAATTCTCATAAATTAACTATGTCATATTGGGAAAATTATGTAATATCATTCCTATGAAAGTTCAATTTGGGTTTTTAAATCGTATTGAACTACAAATACACTCCAAGAGAGGTGAGGGGGAGAGGGAAGGGGAGAATTGGTATTTAAAAATTCCCTTAAGAAAATTATATTTTTGAAATGATTTTTCTTTAACGAATAAACTGACAATATCATTCTAAATAAAACTTTATTTTGACCTTAAGCAATACTTGGAATGAAGAATTTTTTTTAGGTTTATACTTTCTATTTTTTTTCTTTTTTAGCAAAAAAACAAAATATTCAGTATTTTCAAAACAAAGAACTCGCATATAACAAATATGCAATAAGTAAGATACCAGAAATAAAAATACTGAAAAGTAAAGAAAATCTCAAGAATAAATACACCAAAATTTCATAGTGGTTCGGTCAACCATGACCTACGTTCACTCCTCATAGTCCTCCACTCCATGTATTGCACTAACACTAGTGACTCTCCTTTTGTCGCCATATCAAGGTAGCCCTTACAAATCACTTCTAAGTCCTCGGTGTGATGGAGTAGTCGAATCCCTTTCACCTTCCTGATACGACGGAAAAGCCCAGTCACTTTCACCTTCTTGATGTGTCAGAGAAATTGTATCCTTCCCACAAAGAGACACTTCACAGAGTTTTTCTCAAGCAAAGATGCTAACCTTGGAGGACGGTGGAAGATCATCAAGCAACCTTGTATATAAACCCCTCTCACACACCTCTTGTCCCACATGAATCTTCTCTCCCAAGACCTCACCTCCCTCTTTCTCCAAAGTTATTCTCTCTCTTTAAAACCTTATCAAAAAATCTCTCCCTCAAAAAAATGGTAAGGGAACCTTAATTTAAGTTTAAATACAAAGGATTCCAAAAAATCTAGCTTTTAAGTTAGCCAATCATCTAGTACAATCAACATTATACACTACAATCTACAATATTAATAAAACCTTAATTTAATTTACTAATCATGGGGATTAGTTTAGGTAGTATTTTAAATATCATACAGTACAAAAAGGTTTGTACGCTACAATAAAAATTAAAATTCTTGCCTAACTTTGATTGATGTCTAGGGTTTTTATTTTAAACTAATCATCCTATATAATATGGTTTGTATAATAAGATTAGTTTAAAAATATTAATTAGTCAATTAGCCATTTTAATTAAGTTTAAATTAATTAACCAGACAATACAAATTGAATTGTATAGTACAAACCTTACAAAATCTTAAATTCATTTTCTCACTGCCCCATGTATATGTGGACAGTCGCCAAGTTAGTGTACACTCTTATATAACTTTGACTCAAGAAATATAAAATTAAAGAAATACAAATTACAAACTCTTGCAAACATCATCCAATTATACCCAATATTGTGCCCTGAATCTTCATTACATGGTGTATTATGTACCTAAAATGTTAGTACACACAAAAGAAGATATATAATATATGTACTAGGAGAAATAAAAAGATAATTAATAATATTTGTTATAATCAAAATCATAAATTTGGGATTCTGGATTGCAACATCTTATGCTTAGCAATTTTGGAAGGTGAAAAGTACTTTTTTAGGAACTATATATCAACTCATTCTAAGTGATTATGGAGATAGCGGAAAGAAATTCAATATGATTTTTGCTTTGTCCGTTAAAGAAAATGGAAATAAATGAAGTCTAATTATATCATCACTAACTCCACATCATTAAGGTAAAACAATAAGAGTCCTTACTGAATCTATTATGCATACATCAAAATAGTGAATGAAATGCAATCAAATAAATTGAAAATTAACAATTGTGAAACAATCACAAGATCGCATCTTCATAATTGACAAAAATAATAATAAATAATAATATAAATAAGTAATAAATAAATAAATAAAATAGGATTAAGTATATAGCTTTTTGGATAATATAATGATAATTACAAAAGCACATGTTATATTCCCTAGCAATGACTCCAAAAACTTAATGGGAACTTTACATTTTCTTACAATAGAGCTTGCTTGATATTATGAATGCATGTGCTATATGCTCCCAACTATGTAAGTGTACATTCCAATCAAGTAATAAAGTATATGAGAAGTGAGTCAATCTCACGAGGAAATAAGTGTGCTATAATTAACTCAAGCACTGTCTACTATAGCCACATAATTTATCCTTCACAATAAAATAAGGTGAAGTGCTTTTATTACAGAGAAATATTGTAAATATTGAAGATAACCAAAATTAAAGATATTCGAGACTAATGATAGTAAATGAACCTATATTTCCCTAGGAATACTCATCTACAATAGTTATAAACTAGAGCATATATACCTTTAGATCTCTATCAAGTTTATATGGGTGTAAAGGATGGTTTATGGTCTTTCTATAATGATTCTATCTACTTAGAATCTGGAATACTAATTATCCTTTGTCTAGGCATGAAAGTATTCTATCTCAATCTTCTTAATTATTCTAACATTTGTCCATCGAGGAAATGTATCACACTAGATTTTAAATTCATACTTGTCCACTATATAAATTAATTTATGTTTGATTAAGGGTTATAAAATTTATACACCCATGCCTTCCCAAAGTGGAGGGTAGCATGGTGCATGAACCTTTATTTTGGTTATTTAAGATTTATTGAATCCCTTAATCAAATATGAAGTGCCATCCTAAAAGAAGTCAAGCACCACATAAAGGGACCATGGGTGATTTAGGATGCATTAAAGGCTTTGAAATGTAATACTAAGTTCCCTCCAAAAGAAAGTAAACACCAAGCATAAAAGTCTTATTATTTAATTGAGATTAATTACCAAAATTATTTGATTAAAAGTAAATTTTAATTTAATTTACTTTTTTTTTGCTGAATGTTTTTATTTTAATTGAATTATCTCGTAGTTTTAAATTTTAAATTAATTTTAATAAATTAATAATTAATTATTAATGAATTAGTATTAACATTCATTCAAAAAATTTATTTTAGTTCAAATTATTAATTTATGGATATCTTTTTTTATAATTTTACTTAATTTTTTATATACTTTTTAATTTTATTTATTATATTTAATTAAATATATTAAGAACATTAATTATTTAGTGAATTAAATAAAAATTTTAGTTTAAAATAATTTGAATTAATTATCTCTAATTTTATTTCATTTTTTATTTATGATTTTTTTAATGAATTTATTTAATTTAAATTTAATTAAATGTAATAAATTATTAATTAAATTTAAATGAAAGTTAATTTTTGATTTTAATTTCAATGATTGTATGATTGATTTAGAGTTGATTAAAGGTGGTTGGGTATGTTTATGAAATTTATTTGAATTATTGTTAATTTTGGAATATCAACCCTTAAGGAATAGTTAATTGCAATTAATTATTATTTGAAGATCACTTAATGTCAAATGGGAGTGTATTAATCCTTAATATTTAATGTCAAAAAATTTAGTATGTATGAATCCTAAAATTGTCTAAGTTGGCTATACATTGTCCTTAATTGTTATCCTTAATTGTCACTAAGTTTGAATGGTTTTATAATCAATATTTCTATAACATACAAACAATCACATTAATCATGGTGTAATAAATATAAGAGATATGAATTGATGGAATACTAAAATATTAGAGTTAAGTTATAACCTAATTATTTTGAAATTTAACTAATAAACAATCATATGTTGAAATTAGTCCAATGACATTGATAGATGAGGGATATGACATAATATCATTTTACCTTCTTTGAAACCAATCCATTAGATATTTTGAGAACAATTTAAAAAAGTTGGAAAATTATTATCTATATAATTGTTCTATAAATGTCTAACAAACATCTTTAAAATTATTTTTAACATTTAAGCATTATTTAATATTTTCATAGAGTGGTCATATAAATGCAATTGATGAACGGATGTTTTATTATGAATTTTTAAATGAAATAAATAAAAATAGTCTTATTAACTTAAAAATTTTATCTGCCATTAAAAATATGCTTAAATAAATCTAGAGAATTTACTGAAAATAGTATATAGTAGGAAATTAATGGTGATAAAATTTGAGCCAGATTAGACAAGTATTTAAGGATTTATTTAAATAATTAAGAAATCCATATAAATGAAATAATTCATTAAGTACTTTGAAGTTTGGCTTGGTTTTATTTTTAATTGAGAGAGGGTTTTAAACTGAAGTAAACAATATACTATATGTAACTTTTAGTTAAGTGTTTGATTTATTATTATTTTTGGCAAATAAGCGATGAAAATGTATTTTAATTAATTTGTAATAAATTAGCCTAGTGGCACATTTATTACCAATAATTGTGCCATTGGAAATCATTGGCAATTTGATGGAAACACGATGATAGTGCTGCGTTAAAATAAACACCAATCATTAGATGACAGCAGCATAGTGTTTTACATGTGGTTTTAACTAAACCATGTTAGCATCGTCGTAGAGCCACTTGATCATCCGTGGTTTAGAATGGATGGTTGAGATGCCGACGTATGAAAATCCAAATGATCAGAAGAGAATGCTGTTCGAATATGTGCTGAAGTAACAATATATGTGCTGTTGATCATGAGATCAATGGTCCATATTTTCCATAGTTTAAAAATCTTTTATCTAAACCATAAATGATGAAGAAAGTCCCATTTGAAATAACGATTGAACCATTGTTTACCAAATTATAAATAGAGATTTAGGTGTCTAGATTAATCCTCAGGAAGATGCCCCAACTTGAGAATCTCTGCATGAACGGCTATTCAAGTTGGATAGAGTATAAGCAACGTTAGCTAAAAGTTTACCACTGGTGATAAGCGATTGAAAGGATTTCACTTGAGGATTGTAGAGGAAGTGCTTGGGAGCTAAAATGAAATCAAAATCAGCACATGGAAGAAAAGACATTTGAGTTTGAATAAGGGAGTTTGACCATTTGAGGGCTTCTGATAATTTTGACTAATTTAATAAATCAAACCTAACCAAGAATAGTAGAGTTGTCCATGTGAGGTGTTTGGAGTTTAATGGAATGGTTTTGAGTCTTTTAAGTGCTTGATTGGATTACATATAATAATTGGGCCTAATGAAGCTTAATTTGACAAGATTTAGGGCTAGAAGTGTACTAAGCTACCTGATTGCAATGTAGGGCTAGAATTTCATGTGAATGTAGATTGATTGATTTATTATACAATCAACTAAAGTATTGATTTTCTGGATGATTGATTGATTTGTTATAAAATTATTTATTGATTAAATGGTTGATGATTATAAGATGGTTAATTAATTTATTATAGTCTTGTTGATTAATTGATTGCAGACTTGTTGATTGTAGGTTTGGATGATTACAAATGATAGATTTATGGTTATCATGGATGATTACAATAAAATTGAAGCAGTGATTAAATATATTTTTGATTGACTGTTTGTAGTGTTGGATAATTGATTTATTGCTAGATAATTGACAATTAGGTGATTATCAATAACTAGATCGATATTTAGCCATCATGATAGTTTAGGATGATGACCCATACAAATATAAGGTCAATAATATATTTTAAAATAAAATGTTGAATTTTTTATATGAATTAGAGAGTACACCAATGAGTTCCTAAGTGCTGTTAGACAAGGACTCTAAGGGCAAATATGTTGATCAAAAGAAATTTAGAGGAATTATTAGATAAAAAAGAATTTTAAGATGATAAAAAAGAATCTCATTTGACTACTAGCAGACCGGATATCATGTTTAGTGTTTATCTTTGTGTTGAATTTTAAGATGATAAAAAAGAATCTCATTTGACTACTATTAAATTAATTATGAGATATCTTTTTAAAATTCAAAACTTAGGGATATGGTATCCAAGGCACAACTCATTTTTTGAAATCATTAGATATTCTGATTCAGACTTTGTAGGACATAGGGTTGATCATAAAAGTAGAACTGGAACTTATTAATTCATTGGAAACTCTTTAGTTTCTTGGTCTAGTAAAAAATAAAATTCAGTAGCTCTTTCTACTACTGAAGTTGAATATATTACCTTAGGTAGTGGTTTGACACATGTTCTTTAGTTAAAATAATAACTTATAGATTTAGGATTTCTATTATCACAATTCCAATCTTCTATGATAATACAAGTGCCATATACATTTTAAAGAATCATATTCAACATTATATAATTAAGCATATAAATATAAGACATCACTTCGTTATAGATCATATGACTAAAGGAGAAATTGAGCTACATCATGTAGCTACTGAAAATCAACCTGCAAATATTTTTACATAGACACTTGCTTTTGAAACATTTAGCACCTTAAGAACTAGATTTAGTTTAATTAATATTCATACTTGAGAATTGTTATTTTACAAATTCCATATATGATGAGCTCATTGTTGATGTTTATGTTTTATTTATTATTTGTGATTTATTTTTGTTTGACTTTTTGTTTTTCTCTATTTTGGATTTGATATATCTTTTGTATTATTTTCATTTTTGTTTTTGTCTCATTGATCCTTTTTGACTTATTTTTGGATAAGAGTCATGATTATCATGTGCAAATCTAAAATTGTCTTTTTCGTCATATTGTATGAACCACTTTCGTACTATACGATATAACTAGATTTTGCTTGATAATTTTTCTAAGTTTGTAAGACAAAAATGTGTTTTTGTAAATAGATCAGATTATATGAACACGTCATCGTATCATATGAATACTTCATTTTTTGTCTATATGAATAGGGAGAAAACTCGAGTGCAGTTATTTTTGAAGATCATCCCGGACGAACACCTAGTCATCTGTACGATTTTGTTGTCATTCTATATGTGGGTGAACCTAACTTTTAGAGTATGATCATTATTCTCTGATAATTTCAGATGAACACTTATTCATCTGTATGATCTTTTTGGTAAAAAATTTGTATGAAATAACACCTCGGAATGGCAGTTTACAAAAGGCTGTTTCATTTTTGACAATTTTCATTTGAATGTATGAAAAATTTTGTACCATAAAACTTATAATCGTATGTACGAACCCTATTATGTACTATACGATCGTGTCATTTTCTTTAAATTGGAAGGTATTCGTTGATTTTTTCTTTATAATCTCTGTCAATTTCAAACCATCTTGTATTCAAACTCTCAAAATGGCAAGCAGTAGTAAGTGGGCTCAAACCTCCAAAGGATTTCCTCTCATTCTAGTAAACTAGATGCGAACTTCCTTTTCAAAGAGAATGAAGAAGCATACCTGCATTTATTTGAGAAAAAAATTACTCCTTTTCGTCTCCTTATCCAAAGAGACATTAACTTTTATATAATGCCTCTTTTTGATTCTACCCAATTCTCTTTAATTCTCACCTTAATCTATGCTTTCTATCATGATACATTTCACTCTTTCCTTGCAAATCCGAGAATGAATGAAAACCATACCAAGATGTTATCTTATTTTTTTAAATAGAGAGTAGATATCACCAAAGAAGATTTAGGCACCTATTTATACCTTAGAACTGAAGACATAAGGGCACACATAATGACTTCTAGGTCTTATTTTGACTAGTCTACCATTATTCAAACACTTAGAGGTATTGCTTCAGTCAATCACCTATCTAATGTGTACACCTTGAATTAAAATGCCAGGATCATCTAGTATGTATTAAGAACTTCCATTTTTGTTAAACCTGGTGATCATATCAGCCTAACTCGTTTTTTTTTATACAATCACATATCTTATTATGACAAACACTCTAATAGATGAAACTCAATTGATTCTAGACTACATCTATAAATTTACTGATATTGGATTTCCTAATATTAGAAGAAAGAAGAATGTGGCTTTAGGACACTTAGTTGCCTATATTCTTAAAAAGAAGTACAATTTGATTCATCTCTATCCACCTACTCAGCTTCCAATCTATTTTACTAATGCTTCTTTTCGTTCTCTTTTTAACCAGGACCATGGGGATGAGGGAGAAGATTTTGATGAAGAAGGAGGACCTGCACCAACACCTACTCATGCACGTGCACCTGCTCCTGAACTTGAGCATCATTTCTATCAAGAAATGGACCAACGATTTGATAGACTTGAATCTCATTTTGATCAATAGTTTGATCATATTGAGACTCACTTAAACTAGTATGATGCAATATATAATGAACATTTTGGTTGGATCAGAAGATAGTTTGTCTCTCTGAACACTCAAGTAGC
Organism: Dendrobium catenatum; assembly: GCF_001605985.2. Taxonomy (NCBI): domain Eukaryota; kingdom Viridiplantae; phylum Streptophyta; class Magnoliopsida; order Asparagales; family Orchidaceae; genus Dendrobium; species Dendrobium catenatum. The sequence goes on from NW_021319910.1 coordinate 89,544, forward strand.
TACAATCAACAGCTTCTTTTTTATGTTCACTTCTCCTCAACCACTTCCAGATCAAGATCCTCCGGCATACTAGTTTTCATTTACTGTTATACTTGATGCATGTTTTGTTTCTTTATGTACTCTTGTGATGTTTTATTTTTCTATATTGATTGTATTTAGGTTATATGTTTAATGAAATGCATGATTGTTTTTAATCCTCTTAAATTGTTCTTAAGTTTATATTATGCAACAACTAATATTAATTTATGAAAAAATTTTAAAATATTTTGCACTATAACTAAGTTTTCTAGCAAAATTATTTTCACTTCCCAAACTTTAAATCAATTTATAATTAGGTTTAGAAAATAAGATCATTTCAATGTTCTAATAGATATGTATCTTATAGCTATAATTGTTGCAAAATTAGTGACTTATGTTTCTTTTATTTTATTATTCAATATGTTGATTCTATACTTGATAATAAGATTTTATTTTGTGGATTATTCTTCTTTATATGAGAAAAGTTTTTCTTTTATTTGGAAGATAATCACACAAGCTAATATTTTCTGAATTAGGTTGTGAAAAGAACAAAATGTCAAAAGATGCGCAATGTCCCCAAATTTGAAAAGTGACACAAAATGAGCCCAAAATAAAAAGATGCATGATATTCGCCACTCAAATATTTCTTATTCATAAGGAGGCATAAAATGAGCCCACACTACATCTAGTTCTTTCATATACTTTAATTTTTAGAAAAATTCTTGCATTAATAAAAATTTTGACTATTGAATTTCAAACTATAAGATTTTATTTAATTAATTTTGCAATGATTATTCTATTTGATATTTTTGCTTTCTAGAGCGAACATCGAACCAGTTCAACTTTTCTCATCTAAATTATTCTTTGATTTAAAATTTGAGTCTTTCTTTTTCCAATCAGGACTTTAATTTTTTCTGAGCAAAATAGTTTAAAATTTTCTTCTTTGTCATCTATTAGATTTGTCTATAGCTCCTTATTTTTTTCAGGGGATTATTTTTTTCTGATGACAAGATATGGGGAGGTTATTGTTTGTATTTTGGTTTGATTTATTATTTGTGTTCTATTTTAAGTGATACCAGTTATTATTTATATTTTGGTTTGAGTTATTATTTTTTGTTTTGTTTGAAGTGATTCTAGTTGTTATTTGTATTTTAATTTGAGTTTTTATTTGTGTTATGTTTGAAGTCTTTTGGTTTTGTTTTTTGGTTTATTTTTTTACTTTTTTTAAATTTGTTTAGAATTCATGTTCTCAGGGGGAGGTTGTTTATGGATTTTGGTTTCCTTGTGTTTTGTTGGGTTTCCTTATGTTTTCTTGTATTTAAGGTACTTTGTTTTTATGTTTGTTTATAAAACCAAAATTTTAAAAAAATAGGATGAACTTTTTATGATCTTCATGTAGTTTATTTTTAACTTCATTGATGGGGAGTTTAGGAGAAAATAATTTTATTTAAAATTCAAACAATAATTATTTTTTCCATCATAAAAAAGGGGGAGATTATTGCTTTATTAATTTTATCATTTCTCCTATCATATTAATTTTATCATTTCTTTTATCATATATTTGACATTTTCTATTTGTTATTTGTCTATACTAACATATAAGAGAAATTATACTCCATATTGCTAAAGACATCAAGACAGAGTTTATTAGGGTTTCATGTAATGAAGTTAGAAATTTTTTTATTTTTCTTGAGTCTGAAAGAGTGTGATTATAATTTGGTAACCGTGCATACACACATGTAGGGAGTGAGTCAAAACATAAAATTTTAAGGCTAATCATATGAATGCTAACTCAGCTCTACACTCTACTAACCGTTCTTCTACTGCTCTCATCTCTTTAGTTTTATGGTCATACATTTGCTTACACTCTCCATAAAGATATTTTACTTTTATAAATTTGTTGTTCCATTCATTCAAGTACTGAGTAAGATTGAACTCAATATTCATGTGTTATGATAACTGAAATAATAAAAGGATATGCATAAGAGGAAATCTTAATATAAAAAAGAAGAAGAAAGAATAAAAAAAGAAATAGCTACTCACGAAGTCAATCAGCTGGACGAAGGTCGATACACTGGTGGTTCAATACATCCTCTGGAATATACCACTTGGTAGGGGAGGAGATGGGGGAAATTTGCTGGTGCTCACTGAAGTCCCCTAAAATGTCTTCTTTTTGGTTACAACCTAGGATCATCGTCCCTCCCATGTCGCTTAGTAAAAACCTTTGAAGCTGGGACAGGAGGCTCTTAAACTCTGGTTGACTTCTTATACATTTTTGCATTGGGCCTCCCATCTTGAATGGACAACCCAACTTTAAACAAAAATTCTTCTTCTATATATTTGTCCAAGTAACAAACCTCATATAAAAGATGTTCGACATCGGGAATATTGTAAATATTTATTATATCTTCTTCTTTAATGTGTAAAGGGATGGGCAGATCCTTCATTTTCCCCCATTTCTCTATAAGCTGATAGTCATTTTTTATAAAGAAAAATGCACTGACCTAGATTTTCAACAAATCTTGGGTATAAATTTCCAACCATTTCGATCTAAATATTATATTTACCTATGCATCACAACTAATCAGCCCATCCGTCAAAAGCATTCAGGCATAATAATAGCCCTTTGATCTCTAGATAATGTAATTAGTCCCACTATCACTAACATGACTCTATATAAAAACTGGGATAGACTTACTCCATACCTTGTTAAAATGTGGATAAACTTAAAAAGAGGTGGAAATCATAGCCACACTCATAAATTGATATCATAAATGGTCAAGTATCCTGGAGGAGGAAGGGACACCAGATCAGATCTTTTAGGGGCCATCACAACAACATTGTTGCAAAATGGATCTTTTTATGAAGAATGATCAGAGAATCACCAGTAATAGTGGATACAATGTCATTAGCCTTTGTAGTCTTACAGGGCCTCCACTCACCTTCATTTTGTGCAATAAAGTATGGATTTCACTTGGTCATTAGAGATCTCGAAGAGGGGTGATCGCCCATCATGATTTTTATATAGGGAGGGACCCTATTGTTAGATATGGGGTACCACTTATCTAAAATAGGAGAAAACCTCCATATAGGAAGAGGTTTGAACGGGAAAGGGGTAGAAGGAAGGCGAATTCCTTATATGTAGAGAGGGGCTCTAGAACTGGATAGGGGGTGCCACCTATGTAGGAGTAGAGGAAGGCCTCAACTGGAAGAGAGGAGAAGATGGGAAGGTGCAAAAATTCATATCCTAGGGGGCGTATTTATTGGTTGGAAGAGTTAAAAAAATAATGGCTATTAGCCAATGGTTAGCTGGTAGTTAGACAAACTATCGCCTAATCGCAACCAACTTCTGTAGTTGGCGCACGACCTGGAGCCACACTAGCAGCAGTGTTGGCAACATTAGCCATACCTGGGTAGTGTGAGTGGGTGCGTATTAGTGCTTGGCAGTACGGACATGTGCGCATCTGTGTTAGGCAGTGCAGGTAGGCACACAGGCAGTTGGGTGCACAAGAAGATCGGGAAGATGCATGGTAATACGCATGAAAGCTGGATAGGCAGCAGCGGCTACTATTCAATATTTGATTATTTTTGGGCCAAATATTTGGCCTAGACAAGCCAATTAAGACATTTTTGGGGTCCTAAGATTGTTTTTTTTATATTCTAGAGTTAATTTTGACACTTTTAAAGTTAACCGGGACCTCTACGCCCAGGATCAATTTTTTTTTAAGTTTCAAATTGCATAAAAATTCCCCAAGAATTATAATATGTATTTTCAGACTTTTGGAGCTTCGACATCCAAAAATAGAGGTCAAACTGATATATCTTCAAAAAACTAAGTTGATCAAGCATGAATAAAAGGGTAAATACAGTAGGAAACTTGAAAAATTAAAATTGGGAGCATGTGAACTCCAATTTCAACAAACTTATAGTCAAATTGAACTTCTTATTAATTTGAACCTAATGACACCAGATTCGACTTAATCCGAGCCAAAATGAGTCCAATTCAAATAAAACCATAATTTTGGTTACTAAATGATTTACAAACATAACATGCTTATATTCAAATCGAGCGACTAGATAACACGAATCTAATGAGCCTAATATTGCTAAATTTTAATATCATTAAGGCATTCAAATGTCCAGTAAATGGTCCATGATAAAGGGAATCAATATAAGTCGTCCATCAAACCACTCCCAATTTACCCTTGATCTTCCTCATATTTACTAGCCATGCCTCTCTCAAAATTTATAAATAAACTCCTTACTTCTTATGAATGGAAGGCCCAAGGAAGAGAAGGAAAAGAAGGAATCTGATATTTTCTCTTGCCACCAAACTCCTCCTTGACCACTGCCCGGACTTCCGTTGGACCACCAACTGACACCAAAATTTTGCTGGACCATCAAGTGATGCAGAATTTTCGTCAGACCACTAACTAACTACTAGACTTCCGCCATACCACCAACTGACACCAAAATAATATCGGACCACTAATTGACACTAGATTTTTGCCAAACTAGGAACTAATGCTCGAACTTCCTTTGGACCATGAACAAACACTAGATTTCTTCCATACCACTGATTGACACCAATTTTCTGCCAAACCACCAACTTTTGTCCATTCTTTTGTCGGACCATCGACCGACATCAAAGTTCTTCCAGTCTGCAAAATTTTTTTGGAATTATACTTGACCACCAACTAACACTTGAATTTCACTGGGCATCCAATTACCGATGGACTTGCACCAAATAATGATCTTTCTTACCACTGTCACCCTCCGACTATGGTCATTTCATCCTTAATTTATGTACAACAGTCTTTACAACCTTTCTCAACAGCTGACTATAATCACTCCGCTCTCCATCACCTAACAACGGTCTTTCTAACCTCCGTCGCCCATTAATTATGGTCCTTTGACCACCCTCACCTAACTACAATTTTTCTGACCTTTATAGCCCACTGACTACGGTGTTTTGGACCTTATTCATCTGGCAATGATCATTCCAAACTCTATCACCCATTTATTATGGTCCTTCCGACCTCCCTCACCCGACTATAGTATTTTCAACCTTTACCGCCCTCAGACTATGGTCCTTCTGACCTTTGTTGCTAGAAAAAAATCTTTACAACCCCTGTCGCCCGCCGAATATGGTCCTTCCAACCTCTGTCGCCTTACCACAGTCTTTTTGACATCCATCTCCCACCAACTATGGTCCTTCCAACTACCATAACCAAAATATGGTTTTTTTCGACCTCCATCACTGGCAGACTATTGTCCTATCGACCAAACGAACACATCAATTCTGATTCTTCCAATCTTTACCATATGATGCACTCTATATGTGTATATTTGTTACATCATGCTAAGGCTTTCCCCCCAACAAAGGGTCTCATTTGTAATAAATTTCATATAATAGTGGACTTAATCAAACTTGGTTAAGCATTGTAGTTTCTCCCATTTTAAGGGCTTTCCATGTAAAAATATCTTGTGTCTTTTATAAATGTTGCACCCTCTCTCTTATATTTGATTTTGTGTTGTATCTTCGTACAGAGCTAAGACGTAAAATTTATATTTATTTACTATTGTGAATATTCCAAGATGCAACAGATACATAGGATATATTTTTTAAAAGGAAGTTTTACATACATACCAATTTATTTCATGCTATTTACATGTCTAACACCCAAAACATTAATATTATATGACTATCACCCATAGAACAAATTTGGGTGCATGAAATGAAATATTAAATTTTATAGGATGGTATGAATGATATAAATGAATTATAAGAGTGATATATTTGATATTAAAGTTTTGTATGCATGGTAGGCATGTAATATTAATGTTTTGTGTGTTAGATATGTAAATAGTATGAAATAAAGTGGTATGTATGTAAATTTACCTAAAAATAAATACACCTTATGTTTCAATTCATTAACTCATTGCATATATATATATATATATAATTCAAGTGTAATTCAAGCATAGCATGCTGCATTAATTAAATAACAAAGTTAAATCATTTAGAATAAGGCAAGTTCATCATAATGTAAAAAATAAATGATTTAAAAATAAGCAATTTAACTAAAAGCATTTAAGTAAAGAGTTACGGTTGTGCATGCAATTGATTTAAATTGCTTGATTTGCATATTAACTAAATGAAATGATTTAAGTTCTAAATTTCAAAAAGTTAGATAGACCAAATTATTTTTAAAATTGAATTGGTCAGTTCAGTTCCATTTTGGCTGAGCACAAATGTAATTAATTTTAATAATAGATTTATGCTTCATTTGAGATAGCTTTTTTATTGCTTCTTAAAGCAATTTTTTATTACAAAATTAATTTTTTATACTAGAAAGCTGCTTTAAGAAGCAATAAAAAAGTTGTCCTACATGAAGCCTAAGCTATTTTGTGGAATGTGAGATAGAGTATTGGTACATTTTTAAGTAATAAAATTAATTATCCTATTGGAATTCATAAAGCCAAGAGTTCTTTGGGAAAATTTAGTTTCGTTTTCTAAGCAGGTTAAACTTCCTTAGATGCTAACATGTGATATCATTTGCATTTTCGACTATGGAAAGTGAGGGTGGGAAAATTCCTAACATAGGCTTCAGTTGCGATGACTTTTCTACTATTTTCTAAAACAACTAGTATAAAAATTTCTATTTCAGAACAAAAATTGTCTCGAACGAAGTCTTATATACCATGGAGGAATTTTCTGTAGCTATTGAATGTGGCTTCATTGATGCTGGTTTTCTAGGTAATCCTTTTACCTAGGCTTTCTATTCTATGTTATCACTTAATTTTGTGTATCCCTATTTATGGTTCATTCAACCTTCTTTATTTAAAAAACTTATTTTCCACTTCAAAATGCAGTAACATTTTATGTAAATTATTTCTAACACCCTAAACCTTACCTGAAATTGTGTTTCTTTAAACAATGGGATTCCAATATTGACATCACACTATTCATAGGGGAGAAAAAAATGTAAAATATTTTTACATTTGGTTTTCGAGTGGTGCCTCATGATAGCTATAAATAGGTCCTTATAGACATTAAATATTGTGATAGAAAAGCTAGATTTAATTATTTATTAATGAAGGCCAAGTGGAGTAAAAATTGAAATTACAAAAATAAAGAATGCTGATGCAATTGGTTTATTATTCTAATTAAAATTCAGAGTTTTTCATGTAATTATTTTGAAAACTTGCTTTTTGGTAACTTTTTAGTAAATATATTGGAGAATCCATATTCTATAGGTATTTCAGAAGAAGAGAATATGATGTTAACTTTCATACGTGATGCTAAGAAAGTGAAGAAAATTACCTTCTCTTTTGATACAGATTCTACTACAGGTCTAGATGAATTTTCAACTACCTTCTTCCATTCTTACTAGAACTTTATTGCAACTGATGTTATAAAATCAAAAGTATTCACGTTGATGTCTCTTATATAGACTAAATCCCATTTAAAGGTTTACATAACTCAAATTTGGGCTTTCTTTGATTCAAAATTCTATAAGAGCTAAGAAATCCCTATGTATATTTGTATTGATTTGGCTCAAATGCTTATCTCTATTTATTTCCAATTTTGTTGGACATTATTTAAAAATCATGTTTAGCTAGATGAAAAGATGTAGCAGTTAGGGCTTTCTGTTGCCTAAGTGTGTATGTTGTAACAATTCAAAATCATTTCAATATGGTTTTTAAATGGTGGTGAGAGGGGGTGTAAGTGAGTAAAGTTAGATCAAACTTGACTTGCTAACAAGCTCAAGAGTTGAGCTTATTAAGTGGCGAGTTCAAGCTTAAATTTGAGTTCATATATTATAAAAGCTTGAGCTTAAGATTTCCTTAACTTAACTTGTCTGTTTTTTGAGATTGCTCAATCACCATCAATTGATTCCTCATGATTTATATTGGCCTAATTAATTATTTCTTGTTCATATTCAAAAGAAAATTTTGATATTCAAATTAAGTCATGTTCGAGCTTTCTTATCTTGCATCATCATTTGAGCTGAGTTCAAGCTTAATGATTTTCACTTGAGCTAAACTTGAGCTCAACAAATGAACTTAGTTTGAGCTCAAGCTCAAATTTGGCCTATAACTAGCATGGTGTAATAGCTTGTATTTTGATTTTGCAAATTTTTTTTGGAGTCATTATAACTCCAAATCATAATTCAACTTTTCCATAGTATTTTGATCGTAGTATTTTACTTACATGAATTATTTTGTAATTTTTGGGCATCGGTGAAAATTCTTAAGGAATTGATACTTGTCGGTACAAGTGACGATTTAGGGATTGTAAGGTGTTCGTTTTCCAAATTGATTTCACCTAAATTTTCAATAATATGTTTTATTTTATGAATATTTTTCTATAATTTTTAAACTCCTAAAATGATTTATTTGAAATTTTTATTAAAAGAAAATGATTAAATTATTAATAAAATATTAAATTATAATTTTATGAAAATATCTCAAAGTACTATGTTTTTTTTTATTTATATCCATTTGAGCCCTAAGAATTCATTTAAGAGAAAAGAAACTTGGTCTTTAAGAGAGAAAGTGAGGAGAGAGAAAAAGAAATTTGGGATTTGATGGCGATAGAGCAATTTTTTGTCAATCCGGCCAATTCAGATATTAGCTCATCTTACTATAAAGAACCTTTACCCTATTTTTTATTTCAATGATTTTATATTTTTGGTATTTTTCTAATCGAATTTATGTTTCTGTTACCCAAAAATGAGAATAACTTTGTATTGGAAATATTTTGTAACCTTTTATATATTATAGAGATCAAGATTATGATTATTTTGAGTGTTTATTTAAGATTTTTTACTAGTGATTTTGAAAATACAATAATTTTTTATTATCCCAAAATTTATTTTGACCTATAAAAATAATAATGTAGTATAGCCAAATTCTTAAAACATTTTTTTATACAATTCCTGATATTTTAGTAATTTTATAAAAATATGCATTGTTACTTAATTGGATTCATTATTGTGTACAGTAATGATATTTTAGCATCTTCTTAATTAAGCTCAATTATATATTATTTGGTGCAATGTATTAAAAATAGATGTGGATATGTGTTTGAGTAATAATTGATCACTATTATTATTATAGTATTGTGCTAATAATATGTGTGTGAGAAAAAATAAATAATGATTGGTTGGAGACTGATTGATCTTTATAGAATGGTAGGCCGACGGAGTTTCCTTTAAAATTTGTGGTGGTGTTATCTGTTGAAAGTTGTTCAATATGAATTAGGTTGTTAGATCTAAGCTTATATCTCAGCGGCTAACTAAGAGGGGAGGGGGAGGTGAATTGGTAATTTAATAATTATCCCTCTTTTGAAATTTAAACTGATAATAACTTTAATGAATTTTTGTAGAAAAAGTTTTTCAACTACAAATTAAATAATATAGTAAAGTAAAAAAGCAAAAGCAGCAGAAAATAAAAAGACACAAGATTTATAGTGGTTTGGTCAAACACGACCTACATCAACTCCCCGGAGGCACCCTTCGAGTATTGCACTAATACCACTAGTGACTCTCCTTTTGCACCCACAACATAGTAGAGAAGCCTTTACAAAAACTCTCTTCCACCACTACCCAGTGCGGTAGAGAACCGTCATCCTTTTACACTCTCCAAGTGTTGACAGAGAACCGTCGTCCTTTTACACTCTCTAAGTGTTGGCAGAGAACTATCATCCTTTTATACTCTCTAAGTGTTGGCAGAGTACCGTTCGTCCTTTCACACTCTCCAAGTGTGGGTAGAGAACCCTTCGTCCTTTCACACTCTCCAAGTGTAGGCAGAGAACCCTTCGGCTGTTCACACTCCATGAGTGTCGGCAGAGAGTCGGATCTCCTTGATAGATCTTCTCATGAGAAATCTAGAAGGACGGGAGAAAAGAGTGAAGTAATAACAAATTACAATTGGAGATTCTTACCTTTGAGTACCAAGTGAATTCTTCACACTCCAGTAGTAAGAATCCTCCTTCAAACACTCTCTTCTTCACTATCCCTTCAGTTTACACGAAGACCAGTAAGCAAAAAGATTACAAGACAATCTTAAGTTGACCTTATATAGGAAAGTCACGAAAATCTATCTAAAAACTATTGACATTCAAGTCTGTACACAGTCGATCGTCCCAGACGATCGTCATATTATCCTGTATAAATAGTATAAAAATAGTTGCATACAAACCCAATGTGTATTGGTACGAGTGACTTCGTACCCGATCATCGTCCCGTACGAACTAAGTTCATCCTTGGATGAATAGTCATATCAAGGGTTCGTTCGAACAAAACTGCAGGACGGTCCCAAATTTTCAAGGAACAGAGGACTTCGTCCTGGGATGAATATGAGTGTTCGTCTGGATGAATAGTTCATGCCATGTGTCCCGAGAACTTCGTCCTAACATGATTAGGATGAATCATCTGGACTATCAGCACAAAGTGAGAATTCAGAGCCCATCGTCCTGGGACAATTTATACACTTCGTCTGGACGATCAGTACAAAGTGAGAAATCCAGAGCCCATCGTCCAGAAACGAATGGCACACTTCATCTGGACGAACAGTTCAAAGTGAGAATCCAGAGCACATCGTCCTGGGACTAATAGAGAAATTCGTCTGGATAATTAGGACTTAGAAAAAATTTTCTCACTTCATGTTCGTTCCATTGCTCTTCCGAGGGGATAACTGACCTGATCGTCCCGTATGAACTTGGTTTGTCCCGTACGATCAGTATAAGATAATTTGATTTTTAAAGATCTCTCCAAGTGTGTGTGTGTGCTAAGTTACTCAATTACAATCACACTCTCTCAAACTCAATAAATTGAAAAATAAATACTTCAATTTACAAACTATCTTATGCTGAAATTGATTTGAAGTCTTCATTAGTCTGGAGTTCAATTATCCTGAAATATTACTTCACACAAGAGAAAAAATAATTCTTTCAAAAAGTGTTAGGAGAATATAATACTTAAAATAAAAATATTTGAAATCATCAAAACTATATAAGTTGCAAGAATATAAAACATGCAAATAACAACTCTCTTAACAATCTCCCCTTTTTTGATGATGGCAAAATAATTATTGTTTGTATAATTTTCAAATTCTAAGAATCTCCTAAACTCCCCCTGAATTGATAAACATGTCAGAATAAGGAGGCATTGGATGACAATGACAATTTTATCTCTTTGTTAAAAAAAATACAAATATATATGATACGGTACAAAAAATACAAATAAGTACGATACGAAACAAAAAATATGAACAAAATAGGAACAAATAATATTTTCTACCTCTTTTTGACAATAACAAAATGAGAAGAAGAAAAAGAACAAAAATAGAAATTTAAGAAGTCATATGATAATCCTTTGATAATTGACCCTTAAAAGTGATTGAGATAAATTTTCAAATAAAATTAAAAATCATCACGCAAATAAAATGATTCATGTGATTTAAAAAGAGATATAACATCGATAATAAAAAGAATTATCAGAAACATGAGTCAATTTAGACATTGAGATAAAGAATATCATTGTAAAAAGGATGAATATAAAATTTATATACTTCAATTTTTCAATACCAAATAAAATCATACAGAAGATTAATTTGAATTAAAAGATTCAAAGATTAAGGAAAAAATTAACTACCACATGTGGCGCTTTGTGCATCAGTTGTGACACATTTTTGTGCATCTTTTTACTTGTGGGCTTATTTTGTGCCTCTTTTTCAAATTGCGAACCATTGCGCATTCTATTTGATTTTTGTATATTTGTACATTTTTCAAAAGTAATCTTGATATTTCCAAAATCAATAATCTAAATTTTAAATTTTTCTAAGTACAATAATATTTATATTGATAATAGAAACATAAAATAAGAAAGCATCACAATTGCAATAATAATATGAAAATTTAAATTAGTCTAACAAGAGATATAAGATTGATATTCTTAATTATATCAAGTTATAAGCACAACTTAAATTTAAAAAAAATTAGATTTTCTAATGAATTCAATTTTGTGCTGCAGTTCAAGGTATAACACTTGTAAGATCAAAAATTTTAGAGATTTTCATATAGGCTAACACACATTTTAAAATAATATTAAAAGTAAGACAATATAACTTATATTGATATCATGATGAAGAATACTATAATCAATAGAAATGATATCAATACGCTTACAATCTGAACTCAAAACATAAAATGTAAATGCTAACATATCAAATGATACTAACAAATAACTAATACAAAACACATCACATCATAATCACATCACATCAACTAGAGAAGATCACAAGGAAGTACATAAATCACTCTGAGGATGCCTGATCTGGAGGAGGTGGAGCATTGAAGAAATTAAAATAACTGTTCATCATAAGCATATTGGAACTTATACCATCTATCTGCTCACGTATCAATCCCATATCCCGATTGTACTGAGCATCCTGCTATTATAAGTGAGTTTCAATTTGATTAAAATGAGTCTCTAAACGATCAAATCTGTGAATCAAATCTTGATAATTTGGTTCACCAGTAGGTGCAGGTGGAGGTGTTGTTCTTCTTTCCTCCTCATAATCATTACTTATCACTTGTGTTTCTTTATTGAAGATTGCTCTAAAAGATCCATCGTTGTAGTAGAGAGGTCCTTCAAAATCTTGAATTGGATGAACTAGATCATACTTCTTCTCCAAAATGAAAGTCACAAGATGTCCTAAGGCAATGTTTTTCTTTCTCTTATGGGAGACATGGCCAATCTCAGAAAGTCCATAAAGGTAGTCAATGATTAATTGGGCTTCATCTATAGGTTGGCTAGTCAAAATCAAATTGTTCACTTTAGAAAGAAGAGGAGTAATGTTTACTCGATCACCAGCTTTAGGTATAATAGAGGTACGAAGAACATGTTGAATGATACGAGCCTCTTGACAAAGAGTAGACACCTTGGGTAAATGAGTTAACGTACCAATTCTTCTAAGAATATTATTAATTTCAGACTAATCAAAATCAGAAGCAGTGGTCAAGGTATGGACTTTAATCATTTGAGTCCTTAGATTTTAAAATATTCTCAAATCCTCTTTAGTAATTTCTATTTTCTTCTTAAACACATAAGACCTAATCATATAATGATCAGAGTTAAAGGACATATTCACAAGAAAGTAGTGAAAGGTCTCCTTATTGTAGAAGTGGACAAGAGTGAGAATGAGGCCAAATTGGGTGGAAGCAAATAGATTCATCACCTTAAAGTTTAGTTATTCTTGAAGAAGAACTCTAGAGGGAGTGATTTTGGCTAAAGCAAACTTATGGAAGGACTCCTCATTGGCCTTGGACAGGAAGTTTTCACTAGAGTTTTTGGGTGGTCCCTTAGCTAGTACCCTTTGTCTTTTGCTAGAGCTAGCCATGAAGAAGATCTAGGGGAATATGGGTTTGAAAGGGATGTTTGAAGTGATGACATTTGAGTAAAAAACCCTTCAATTTAATGAAAAAATTGGTTTTCATACAGACGCAATTAATTTCATCTCGTACAAATTATAGTTTATACATATGAAAAATATTTCGTACAGACGAAATAATGAGTCCAAAAATGAAACGGCTTTTCATAATTACACAAGTTATGATGCGTCCTTTCGTACAGACTTTTGACCAAATGATCGTGTAGACGAACAGGTGTTTGTCCCGAACAATCATACATTTAAGATCATTTTTATGGCAGTTTAAATCGTCCCCTACATCGAATTACCAAGCATTTATATGTACGAACCATAAGTTCGTACGTACGATCATACATAATGAAACTGACCTTATCCATTTAACTGTCTACATTCATACATACGATTGAATAGATCGTCCAGATGATCGTGACGATAGTACAGAGGAACAGTAAAATGAAAATTGTATGCTAAGCGTTCAAATTCGACAGTAAATACACTACACAATTCTTCCCGTACGAAATGACTTTTGTCCCGGACGATTTTCACTCAATTTTCAAGCATGCATTCAAAAATCTAGATATGAGAATTTTTCAAAAATAAAACATAAACACAATAAAAAAATGATAGAAAACACAGAAAATCACAAAATAAAAAATACACAAAAAAATACTAACTAGAAAAATACACATCAATGTTGTAAAATCACTTTAATTAAGCATTCAAATCGATCACACCAAGCCTTGTTCTTAATGTACTGAAAATATTAAAGGCTAGTGGTTTTGTAAAAATGTCTGCAAGTTGATTTTCTGTAGAAACATGAATGAGTTCAATTTCTCCTATGGATACATGATCCCTTATGAAATGATGCTTGGTGTCTATATGTTTGGTTCTTGAATGTTGAATAGAATTTTTTGAAATACAAATAGCACTTGTATTATCACAATAAATGGGAAAAGTGCCTATAATTAATTCTAAATCAATCAACTGTTGTTTCTTTCAAAGTAATTGTGCCACATAACTTTCTAATGCAATGTATTCAGCTTCAGCAGTAGATAGGGCTACTAAATTTTATTTTCTACTGGACCAAGAGACTAAAGAATTTCCAATAAACTGACATATTCCAGAAGTGCTCTTTCTATCAACCCTACAACCTGCAAAGTCGGAATCTGAATAACTGATTATTTCAAATGAAGAGCTAAACTTAGGATATAAAATTCCTAAGTTCTGAGTTCCTAACAGATATCTTAAAATTCTTTTTACTATTATCAAATGTGATTCTTTTGGATCTGATTGAAATCTAGCACATAAATAAACACTAAACATGATATCGGGCTGGCTAGCTATCAAGTAAAGTAAAAATCTAATAATCCCTCTAAATTTCTTTTAATCAACAGATTTTCCCTTAGGGTCCTTATCCAACTAAACTGAGGAACTCATAGGTGTACTAATAGGTTTAGCATTATCCATTTCATACTTTTTGAGGATGTTCTTAACATATTTTGACTGTCTAAGAAATGTATCCTCCTTAATTTACTTAATGCTAAAGCCTAGAAAGTAACATAAATCTCCCATTAGACTCATCTCAAATTCAATACTTATTATTTTAGAAAAATCATCATAAAGATTTTTTTTTAAGATCCAAAGATGATGTCATCAACATAAATTTGTACAATGAAAATAACCTTTCCAATTTTCTTCAAAAAGAGGGTTGTATTCACACTCCCTTTTTTAAATGATCTCTCAAGTAAGAATGTGCTCAACCTCTCATACCAAGCCTTAGGTGCCTGTTTCAATCCATATAATGCCTTTTTCAGTTGAAAATATAATTTGGGTGTTTAGAATTTTTAAACCCTTGAGGCTGTTCTGCAAAAACATTCTCTTATATTACCCCATTTAAAAAGGCACTTTTAACATCCATTTGATATAATTTAAATCCTCTAAAACAAGCAAAGGCTAACAAAATCATAATTACTTTAAGTCTAGCTATAAGGGAAAATATCTCCTTAAAATTAACTCCTTCAATTTCATTATACCTCTTAGCCACCAATCTAGCTTTATTTCTAATGACTACTCCTGAGTCATTCATTTTGTTCTTGAAAACCCACTTAGTTTCAACTACACTTTGATCCTTTGGCCTTGCATTTAGTTCTCAAACTTTATTTCTTACAAATTGATTTAACTCTTTTTGCATAGCCAAAATGTGCTTGATCAATATTTGTGGGTTCTATGGTTGAAATAAAGGTTGAATGATTGAATTCTTTGTTTAGTCCACACCTAGTCCTTACACCCTCACTAGGTTCACCTATAATCAATTCCTTTAGGTAGTTCTTAGAAAATATCAAATCTCTAGGCAAAGGATTTTCTTTCTCCAAATTTTCTTCCAAAATTTCTTCTAAATTTATTTTATCAATCTTTTGGGAGTTAATCTCTATCTCATCTTCTTCAATATTTTTCTCTTCCAAATTTCCAGATTCATCAAATACAACATGCGTGGTTTCCTCAATTATCAAAGTTCTTTTATTGAATACTCTAAAAGATTTTTCAATACTTGAGTATCCTATAAAACTACCTTCACCTGATTTTGGATCAAATTTTCCTAAGGTAGATTTTCCATTATTATGAATAAACACCTTACATCTAAAAATATGCAAATGTGGAAAATTAGGCGTTCTTCCCTTTAGAAACTCATAGGGTGTTTTTTTTAATTTTTATCTTACATTCAACCTATTCAGAACATAACATGCAGTGCTAACCGCCTCAGCTCAAAAATATTTAGGAAGTGAGTATTCTGCCAACATGGCTTGGGTGGCTTCATTTAATGTTATGTTTTTCCTTTCGGCTATCCCATTTTATTGAGGGATTCTAGGTGTAAAAAAATTGTGATCAATTCCTTTCTCCTTACAAGAATTCTCAAATTTTTTATTCTCAAATTCTCCTCAATGATCACTTTGAATAGTCATAATTTCACATCCTAGGTTTCTTTGAATCCAAGTCAAAAAGTTTCTAAATTCCTCAAATGATTCACTCTTATGAAATAGAAATCTAACCCATGTGAATCTAGAGTAATCATCCACAATAAAAAATCAGTATACCTTCCCTCATAGACTTACAATTTCAACTGGTCCAAAAAGATCCACATGCAAAATCTCTAATGGTTTACTATTTTTAAGATATTTATTGGACTGAAAAGAGGACTTCACCTATTTTCCTAATTGACATGAATCACAAAGGTGTTCCTTAGTAAAGTCTAGTTTTGATATACCTCCAATCCTCCTAAGGTTTTTCATGCTAGAGTGACAAAGTATCATATTCCAAAGCCATGACTCATCAAAAATAGTTTTTAAATAAGAAGCAGTAGGAGTCTTAATGCAATTCAAGTCTAGCATATACACGTTGTTTACCCTTATACCATTCAAAACATTATTTTCATTTAGGCTTAATATGTAGCTAGCAGGAAAAAATTTTACACAGTATCATTTATCACATAGCTGGCTAATATTTAATAAATTATGCTTTAAGCCTTCTACCAATAACACATTTTCAATGAAAAAGTTCTTAAGATTTTCAATCATACCTGACCCAACCACCTTTCTTGTGGTGTTATCTCCAAGTATAACCTTGCCTCCTCTTCTAGCTTCCAGCGATATAAATTGTGTAGTATTTCCAGTCATATGCTTTGAGTAACCACTATACAGGTACCATATGCTCTCACGAGGTCTTGTGTGAGAGCGACCCCCTTCTTTCTTGATCTGACTGATCAAGATTATTGACCATTAAGCATAGATTAGTGACTTCCTCTTCCTATTCCATCTCTTACGAGTTTGAAGCTGAGTCCACCCAAAAAGCTCTTTGGAATTTTCTCTTGCCCTTCTTCACAATTGGTTTCTCCTCTACCTTCTCCTTGCTAGGAGTGGTTTTGAGTTTTGGGCAGTCTATCTTAATATGTCTAGGTTTTCTGCACTCATAGCAAATAACATAATTTGAAACCTTGACATTTCTATTAAATTTACCTCGATTCCATTGCTGGCATCTCTTTTGTTTCCTCTTTAGAAAGCTTTTGAATTGTCTAGTCATCAGTGTGATGTCGTCTTCATCCTCAGATGGTGAGTTTTCACTTTCTAACTCCTCCACTTTTTGTGCTATGTTATTGTCCCTTCGTGGTTCACATACATCAATCTTTCTTTGGCTAACTCCTTGCTCGTAAGCAATTAGCGATCCAAGAAGATTGTCAACAGAGTAAATGTTTAGATCTTTAGACTCTATAATTGCAATAATTTTAGCATCATAAGCAGTAGGCAAAAAATGAACTATCTTATTAACCTTTTTAAAATTCATTAGTTCCCTACCCAATGCATGTAAATAGGTGACTATTTGTGTGAATCTTATGTACATATCAGAAATGAATTCATTTGGTTTCATGTGAAATAATTCATAATCATGCAACAAGATATTAAGTCTGGATTGCTTAACTTCATTAGTCTCCTCATAAGTTATACAAATTCTACCCCATATATCCTTTTCATTATTGCAAGTAGAAACCCGCATGTAATCCTCTGATTTAAGAGAACAAAAGAAACTATTCAAGCATTTGACATTTAGTTGTGCTAAGTCACGTTTCTACTGTCCAGTCGAGAAAAGGTGTTTCAACTCAAACTCCATCAACTAGTCTAGTTGATTTTGTATACCCTTTTTGAACTAAGATCCTCATACGGTAATCAAGTGACTATAAAAATGTAGACATGCATGTTGTCCAAAAATCAAAAGGAATATTATCGAACAATGGAGGTCTAGTTAGAGAGTAACCCTCAGGTGTATTTCAATTTCCAAATGTAGCCATCTACTTTAATCAAAAAGTAGTCTAAACTTATGATTTTAAAATAAAGCTCTGATATCACTTGTTGAAACTTGTTCAATATGAATTAGGTAGTTAGACCTAAGCTTATATCCTAGCGGCTAACCAAGAGGGGGATTGAATTGGTAATTTAAAAGTTATCCCTCTTTTGAAATTTAAACTGATAATAACTTTAATAAATTTTTGTAGAAAAAGTTTTTAACCACAAATTAAATAATACAGTAAAGTAAAAAAGCAAAATAGAGGAAAATAAAAAGACACAAGATTTATAGTGATTTGGTCAAACACGACCTACATCTACTCCCCGGAGGCACCCTCCGAGTATTGCACCAATACCACTAGTGACTCTCCTTTTGCATCCACAGCAAGGCGGAGAAGCCTTTATAAAAACTCTGTTCCACCACTACCTGGTGCGGCAGAGACTCGTCGTCTTTTTACATAATCCAACTGTTGGCAGAGAACCGTCATCCTTTTACACTCTCCAAGTGTTGGCAGCGAACCGACCATCCTCTCACACTCTCCAAGTGTGGGAAGAAAATCCTTCATCCTTTAACACTCTCCAAGTGTAGGTAGGGAACCCTTCGGCTTTTCACACTCCACGAGTGTCGGTAGAGAACCGGATCTCCTTGACAGATGTTCTCAAGAGAAATCTAGAAGGACAAGAGAAAAGAGTGAAGTAATCATAAATCACAATTTGAGATTCTTACATTTGAGTAACAAGTGAATTTTTCATGCTCCAGTAGTAAGAATCCTCCTTCAAACACTCTCTCCTTCACTCTCCCTTCAGTTTACACGAATACCAGTAAGAAAAAAGATAATAAGATAGTTTTAAGTGGACCTTATATAGGAAAGTCACAAAAATCCGTCCAAAAATAGCTGACTTTCAAGTATGTACACAGTCGATTGTCCCGGACGATCGTTAGATCATCATGTACGAATAGTGTAAAAATAGATGCATATGAACCCAATGTATATTGGTATGAATTGACTTAGTACCTGATCATCATCCCGTACGAACTAAGTTTGTCTTGGGACTAGAAGTTATACCAAGAGTTCATTTTGATGAAACTGCAAGATGGTCCCAAATTTTTAAGGAACGGAGGACTTCATCCTGGGATGAATATGAGTGTTTGTCTGGATGAATAGTTCATGTCATATGTCCAGAAAACTTCATCCTGACATGAACAGGATGAATCGTCTAGACTATCAGCACAAAGTGAGAATCCATAGCACATCGACCTGGGATGATTTATACACTTTGTCTGGACGATCAATACAAAGTGAGAAATCTAGAGTTCATCTTCCAGGAATGAATGGTACAGCTCATCTGGACAAACAGTTCAAAGTGAGAATCTAAAGCACGTCATCCCGGGATGAATATGGAAATTCGTCTGGATGATTAGGACTTAGAAAAAAATTTATCACTTCCTGTTTATTCCATTGCTCTTTAGAGGGAATAATTGACCTAATCATCCTGTACGAACTTGGTTCGTCCCATATGATCATTATAAGAAAATTTGATTTTTAAAGATCTTCCCAAGTGTGTGTGTGTGTGCTAAGTTACTCAATTACAATCACACTCTCTCAAACTCAATAAATTAAAAAATATAGACTTTAATTTATAAACTATCTTATGCTGAAATTGATTTGAAGTCTTCATTAGTCTGGAGTTTGATTATCCTAAAATGTTAGTTCAAATAAGAGAAAAAACAATTCTTCCAAAGAGTGTTAGGAAAATATAATACTTAAAATAATAATATTTTGAATCATCAAAACTATACAAGTTGTAAGAATGTAAAACATGTAAATAGCAACTCTCTTAATATTATCCTCTACTAATTCATGTGATACGCTGATTGGGAGTTATAAGAAGATGATTATTATGCCGATGGACAAAGAGTGATGACTCTATTTATTGAGCAAATGGTTTATTAACACTGATACTAACACTAAAAAATATCGTGATAGCTAGGACTTCATACTTGTCTAGTGTGACTATTAAAATGTATATTTCTAAGACATTATTCTTATTATTATACATATTTATTATTATTGTATGGATTTATTATAATTGTATTATTCTACTACTTCTTCCACTGTATTATTATTGTTACTGATTTTGACACTGATACTATTTAATACTACTGATTCATTATACTGATATTAAGCCTGTAATATTATGAGCACGTTATATAAAATGCCTGGAGAGCATATGTACATTCTGATATGATTTTACTATATTGATTCAATTTCAATGATCTTTAATGAAGTTTTGATTTGATACTTTATATGATTTATGTATTGATTAGTATTATAGATTTTATAAATATTTTATAAATTTGACACTAATACTAGTTTTTATATTATAATATTTTACTATTTAATTTTATTATTTATACATTGATTCAATAATCATATTGATTTAACTATTATGATTTGATTATTGACATATATATTGCTCCCTTACCATGCTTTAAATTTAGTTATATATTTTAGTGACCTGTTAGGCTTTTTAAACTCATTATATGTGGTTAGATGATTTGAGGTTAGAGAGGGGAGCAAAAGTGTGAGGCTGGTTAGGTTCTTCAGGTTCTATTTCTTTTTGTTTTAATTATTCTTTTGTACTCATAAAAAAATAGTTATGATATGATTGTATAGATCTTAAGTAGTATATATAATTTTTAAGAAAAAAATATAAATATATATTTTGATGCTTTAAATTATAGAATCTATTTTGCTATTTATTATTAATAGATATAATATATGATAGCTCTGGTTGTTGCTTACTAAAAGATAAGAATAATTCTTCCCATTTAGATTATGGGGCATCATAATTGGTATTAGATCATAGTTATTAAGAGAATTGATTATTATTACCAGAGCTATAAGATTTCATTGAGAGTTGGGTAGAATGGGTAGTTTAAGGTGCATTAGTTTACATACATAGTTCAATGACATGTGATAGAATAAACTTCATGATTGTATAATTTTTGATGAGTTTTAATTTGATTTTAATTCAATTTGAGTTTTAATCATACATATTTTCTTTAATATGATTTTGTACAAAAATCCTTTAGGGAAATATCGGGGACGATATTTTTCTTAAGATGAGTAAATTATAAGAGGCCATATTTTGAATTCACCATTTTTTGGATTCATTATAACTCCAAATCACAAACCATCTTTGCCATCATATTTTTATCATATAATTTTACTTACACAAATTATTTTATAATTTTTGGGCACCGGTGAAAATCCTTAAAGAATTGGTACCTATCGGTATAAAAAGAGAATTTTGGGACTCTTGGGTGTCTGTTTCAAAAATCAATTTTACCAATAATTTTTAAATAACATGGTTTATTTTATGGATATTTTTTAAAGTCTTAATATAATTAATTTAATTTTTTTATTAAAAGAAATTAATTAAATAAATAAAATAATATTAAAATTAAATTTAGTAAAAATATCTCAAAGCACTATGCTTTTTAGATTTAAATTCATTTAAGCCCTAAGCATTCGTTTAATAGAGAAATGAAACTTGGGATTTAAGAGAGAATTTGAGGAGAGAGAAAAATAAATTTAGGATTTGAAAGGCATACAGTAATTTTCATCAGTTCAGCCAGTTCAAATATTTGTTCATCTCAATATAAGGAACATTTTAAAAGTTTGTTAGGGATTTTAAGTCTGTATAAACTAGCCCAAACTAAACAAGAAGGGGGTGAATTGGTATTTTAAAAAATCTTTCAATTGAAAAACAAAATCTTTACCAAACCAAAACTCACCACTAAGAAATCATGTGGAAATTAAATGCGAAAAAAGCAATAGAAAAGAACACAAAAATTTTTAGTGGTTTGGTCAACTCGACCGGTCAACTCGTCCACTCCTCGGAGGCACCCTCCGAGTATTGCACTAAACTTAGTGACTCTCCTTTTTCTCCCACAGCAAGACGGAGAAGCCCGTACAAACCTCCTTTCCACCGACATCGGTGAGGTAGAGAACCCAACTCCTTTTGCTTCCTCCTAAAGCAGATGAGAACCTTGATCCATTGCTGAAGTGAACCTCTCTCAAACCTCCAAAAACAAGGAATGATGATCAGAGAAGACAACTTGGATCCTTGCTTGGAGCAACCTTTGTGAAACCCGCCATAAACTCCCCCTCACAAGATCCTCTCTCTCCCCCTTTCTCTCCCTCTCCTCTAGGTTTTCTCAAGTCAAGACAGTAGCAAAAGATGAGCTCTTGGGTAGAACCAGAGCTCTTAAATAGAAGAGTTTTGGAATAGCTCTTTATTTAAACAAACCAACTTTATCATCCAGGACGATATAGATATCGTTCTGTACGATCAGCGTAAACTTAGCTAAATCAGCCCAGACCATTTGTGATGATTAGATGGTTTTTGTTCATATCATCCAGGCCGATAATATATCATCCTGTACGATTAGTACAAATCGAAGAATATCATCCTGAAAATCGTACTGAATGGATGTTAGGATGATGGAAAAAATAGCTTGATCGTCCAGGCCGATCTCACGATCGTCCCGGATGATTAGTTCAATTCTATGAAAATAGTTCAGCACATCGCCCTGAATAGAAGCTGTACGATGTCAATCATCCAAGAGATCATCCCGAATGATCATGCGATTATCTAGGATGATGTGATCATGCAATAAAATATTAATTTCTTTCCTTAATTACCAGATTAATTTAAGCATAATTATGTTGCATCATCCAGGACGATGTCCTAGATGATGTCCAAAAATAAAGAAAACCTAAATAGATCTGGTGGCTGATTCTTTCTAATTTGAGCCTATCATCCCGACCGATACTAATATCATCTAGGATGATGTGCTTAATGATTGCTACCTTAATCAGAATGCCATAATTAGGGTTTTGTTTTTTAACAAATCATTCTGGATGACTTATAGATCATCCCGGACAATGTTACAAAAAATAGTAAACACTATGAAATAGTCAAAAATTCTCCCAAAGTGTGTGAGTGTGTAAGGTTACTTAGTATCAGGGATTACATCTTTTACAATAGACTCAAGAAAGAGAAAAAATTACAAACTGACTCAGACATAATCTACCCAATCATGAGCTGACTTGAGTTGCACTTGGTCTAATGGAACTGAAATGTTAGTGGGCATGATAGTCGTAGAAAAAACATGAATGTTTACTATCATCAAAATCCTAATCCATAAAACTAGATTTGTAACAATCTCTCCATTTTTTTATGATGGAAAAGCCCAAAAAATAATTAAAGCAGTTCAATAATAATTTAAAAGAAACAGTGAGAAGAAACAAACAAAGTTATAACTATTCAATAACAGAATCAAACAATAAGGTAACCAATATAACTAACTACTCCCCCGTTTGGCATCACAAAAAGGAGGAAGAAAGTAAAATAGAAACAAAGTAGATACTAAAATAGAAACAAATTATAAAAAAATATAAAAGAAACAAATTAAAAGAAACACGACCCCTAATCATCTGATGGAGGTGGAGGTGGTGGTGGTGGGTGAAAGTAATTGGAAAGGGTGGCGAATTGCTCTCCAAACCAGGCCATATCCTGGTCATGCTAGTGCTGCTGGAGAATAATGTCCTCAGTATGTTGCTGCTCATACATAGCAATGTAAGTCACAAAACGTGCCTCCCACTGGTCAAAATGCTCAACCAACTGATCCAACTGAGAGTGCTGACGGAGCGGATCAGGTGCAGGAGTAGGATCAGGATCCTCTTCCTCCGTAGCTCACTTGGCTTCCTTGTCCCCTAGGTGGAGACGAGTACTGTGAAGAGCGTGGAAGGAATTATTCGAGTAGAAAGCAGGTTGATAGTTTAGTGGTATATGATATTGGAGGTTATATTTTGATTCTAGAATATATACAATGATATGTCCTAAGGCAAGATTGGTCTTCCTCTTATATCCTGGATCTCGAATAGTAGTTAAATGCTCAATATAATGAAAGATCAGGTCAGTGTCATTGAATTTGTGACGGGCCAAAATATATAAGGTGGTGATTGAGAGAAGTGGAGTAATATGAACTCGATCACCAGCTTTTGGAAGGATAGAGGTGTAAAGGATATGTTGGATTATCCTAGCATATTTGAGTAAGGTATTAGTCTCTCCAACGTGAAAGTGAGCATTGGTGTTTCACAAAAAATTGCTGGCCGGAGCCCAGTTATAATCAAGGTCAGAACACAGGGTATGGAGTTTGTCCCCTATAGTGGAAAGGTTCAAAAGTTCTGCACATTCTTGATATGTGATCTTGATGGGATGTTAATTCACACAAGATTTGAGAGAAGTAAAGGAAGAATTTATGCAGAGAATGGCAAAGAATTCAAATAGAAATTTGGAATTCAAAAGGGATGGTGAGTGTAAGGAGGAAACATAAGGAGGTGTGAGCAAACAGATCAAGTATCAGATATGAATAAATGTTCGGTTTGATAGATCAGGAGACAGTGATTTCAACCGTCTTGTATCTTTGGTAGGCGGCTTGATCGTTTGCCTCAGTGAATTGAGGGTCCAGAGTCGCCCTTGAGGAACTTTAGAAGGATGGCAAGACGTCTTTCTGCCGGCCATTCATGAAAATATAGTACATCCACGTGTATCATCCAGGATGAAAATGTATTACCGTTGATTGGCCGATTTTCCATAACTGAGCAAAGAGTGAATAACATCGTCTAGGATGAAGAGAAACATCCATGACAATCACAGATGATTGAAGCAGAAGACGATCAGATCATTTAGGACGACAAAGCATCATCCAGGATGGTTAGAAGCAGAAAAAGCCATATCAAACATTTAGACGGGAATTCAAAGTGAGTTGAGCTGATCGTTCAGGACAATATAAATATCGTCCGAGATGATGTGACAAAAAGGTTTAAATTTAGATAATGGATGGAGATGATCAGAGAAAGCCTAAAAACATAATAATGCAGGTAAAAGAGAAAGTAAGATAAAAAGACAGAAAAAGATGAGACAAATAAATAAAAAGTAATTGTATCATTTTTTAATTTTTTCTGTTGTTTAAAAATAAGTTATGAAAATAATAAAATCTCCAAGTGAATGAATTTAAGGACATGTAAGAGCAATGAGTTAACATCAACAAAATTAGAAAAAGATAGAATATTCGATCCTACTAACCCTAGCTCGGACTTCTCTTAAAGCAAAATCATCTTTTGAAATTAAGAGACCTAACTCAGAACAAACCAATTGGATAAAAAAAAGAGATCTGTTCAAAACTTGTTTCTAGAAAAAAATATCTTATAGAATAATATACCAAAGTGATTTGTTACAATCATGAAATTTGAAATAAAGCATTTGAAAATATTAAGTGACACATAAATTCTTCTAAGATTTAAAGGTTTTGAAAGAGAGAGAAGCTTTTTCTTTTTATGGGCACATTTTATGCCTCTTGTCAATTTAATTGGCACACTTTACGCATCTTTTGATTTTTGATACACTTTGTATATCTTTCAATTTTTAGCGATCATTGTGCATCTTTTATTTTGGCGTCATTGACCACTTTTTTGTTTGTTTGTTATTTTTGTAAGCTGATCCCTTTTCAAAACTTTTAAATATTCTTAATTATGATTATATCTTCTAGTTATTGGAGAAGAAAACCTCACTCTCTAATAAAAGGAAGAATAAATCACAAAAAATAATCAAATTCATATGATAAATGCAACAATAAGATTTCAAAGAACTTGAAAGTAATATAAAGACTTTTGAACAATATATATAAGATATATTACTATGGAAAGATAAAAAAGATCTTAATTGCAAAGTCTTGTTGTTAATTTGAGATAGACTTTTATTTAGAAAATAAAATTACACCACTAAAAGAGGTTAGAGGGAGGGAAACAATCAACGATATTTCTTTTTTTAACTTATTTAGGGAAGTTTAGATATTGACTACAAAATTTCAAAAAGAAAAAACCAAGACAAAATTGTTGAGATTCGTTCACAATGAATTAGGTTATTAAACCCAAGCTTTTGTCCCAGTGGCTAACAAGGGGGGGGGGGGGGTGAATTGGTAATTAAAAATTTGAACCATCTTTTTAAACTTTGGAAATTAAAACTTAATTGTTAGTGAATTTTTAGAAAAAAGATTTTTCAACCACAAGTTGTAAATGATAAACAAAATAAAAAGTGGGAGAGTAAAGAACACCAGATTTATAGCGGTTCGGTCAAAACCAGACCTACATCCAATCCCCGGAGGTCCCTCTGAGTATTGCACTAATGCCACTAGTGACTCTCCTTTAGCATCCACAGCAAGGTGGAGAAGCCTTTACAAAAACTCTTTCCACCACTACCCGGTGCAGCAGAGAACCGTCTTCAAAATTTCACACTCTCCTAGTGTGGACAGAGGACCCTTCATCCTTTCGCACTCTCCTAGTGTGGGTAGAGAACCCTTCGGATGTTCACACTCTCCAAGTATGGGTAGAGAACCCTTCGGCTGTTCACAAACTCCAAGTGTCGGCAGAGAATCGGATCTCCTTGACAGATCTCCTCACAAGAAATCTAGAAGAAAGAAAGAAAAGCGTGAAGTAATCCCAAATCACAAGTAGAGATTCTTACCTTTGAACACCAAGCGAAGTCTTCACACTTCAGTGGTAGGAATCCTCCTTTGAATGCTCTCTCACACTCTCTCCTTGACTCTTCTTTCAATATGCACGAAGATCAAATGGAAAAAAGATTGGGTGGCAGTCTAAATTGGACTATATATAGGAGAGACAAGAAAAACCATCCAAAATTGCAAATTTTTCAAGTCAACACGAAATGAATTGTCCCGTATGATCGTGGATCGTCCTGGACTATTTTACTTAAAGTGTCGGAAATGATCCTCATGTATATTGGTATGAACTATGTTCGTACACGATCATCATCTCGTACGAACTAGGTTCGTCCGGTTCGATTAGTTAAACCATAGGTCGGTTCCCTAATTACTACAGGACGTAACCAGCTGTGGTAAGTCGGTTCGCATCGTCCTGGGACGAACAGGACTTCGTCCAGACAAAATTTTTACAGAGAGCAACTCGTCCTGACACGATAATGAATTTCGTCTGAACGAAATTTTTACAGAGAAGTATTCATCCTGGGACGATTTGGATTTCGGCTGGACTAAATTTTTACAGAGCTCATGTCATCCTAGCACGATTATAGATTTCGTTTGAACAAAATTTTTATAGAGCCCAATTCGTCCTGGGACGAAAATAATTGTCCTGGATGATAAGGACTTTTTTGACTAAGATCTTTTGACGCATGCTTGAACTGGCCATTTGAATATGAACTAGAGTAAGAAAGGAGTTGAAAACGATGTTTAGCGTGTTACTATTGAGTTAAAAAGCCCACCTATTTATTAAAAATGACATGTTCGTACAAGACGAAAATTTTTTTGTCCCGTACAAAATTTCATTCGTTCCGTACAAAAATATTTCGTACAGACAATCCAATATGACCAGAATGAAACAGCTTTTTGTAGTCAAAGTGACTTACGAAGCATCCTTTCATACAAACTTTTAACCAGTCTGATCGTACAGACGAACACGTATTCGTCCCGGGACGATTAGAACTTATATCATTTTAATGGCAGTTGAAACCGTCCCCTATATCAAACCAACATGTGTTCGTCCAGATGAACCAAAGGTTTGTACATACAAAGTTCGTATTAAAAACTACCTTATCCATTCAACCGCTTCATTCATTCATCCCATCGATTGAAAAACAATCGTCCCGTACGATCATAACGATCGTCCAGACGAAGTGACCATTAAACACTGAAAAACTGCATGCAAACGGTTTAAAATCTGACACTTTGACACATTACACAAATCATCCCGTATGAAAATAGTTCATCCCGGACGATGATGACTTAAAAAAATTTTAATTTTTGCACTCAAACAAAACTAAAATTCAAAAACAAAATAAAATAAAATAAATACCAAAAACAACGATGAAACTCAGACTCTAAAAGAAAAAATCACACAAACAAAATCATAAACACATAAAAAAAACATTTAATTACTAAACAAATATCAATGTTGCAAGAACATTTTTATTTAAGCATTTAAATCAATCGCACAAAGCCTTGTTCTTAATGCACAGAAAGTATCGAAGGCTAAAGGTTTTGTAAAAATGTTTGCAAGTTGATTTTCAGTTGTAACATGAATGAGTAAAATTTCTCCCTTGGTAACATGATCCCTTATGAAATGATGCCTTATGTCAATGTGTTTGGTTCTTGAATGCTGAATAGGATTTTTAGACTATAAATAGCACTAGTATTATCACAATAAATTAGAATAGTGCCTATAGTCAATCATAAATCAATCAACTATTATTTCAACCAAAGTAATTGTGCCACACAACTTTCTAATGCAATGTATTCAACTTCAGCAGGAGATAGGGCTACTAAATTTTATTTTCTACTGGACCATGAAACTAATGAATTTCCAATGAACTGACATATTCCAGAAGTGCTTTTTCTATCAACCTTACAACTTGCAAAGTCAGAATCTAAATAACCAATAATTTCAAATGATGAGCTAAACTTAGGATACCATATTCATAAGTTCTGAGTTCCTAATAGATATCTTAAAATCCTTTTCACTGCTGTCAAATGTGATTCTTTTGGATCTGGTTGGAATCTAGCACACAAGCAAACACTAAACATGATATCGGGTCGGCTAGCAGTCAAGTAAAGTAAATATCCAATTATCCCTCTAAATTTCATTTGATAAATAGATTTTCCCTTAGGGTCCTTATCCAACTGAACTGAGGAACTCATTGGTGTACTAACAGGTTTAGCATTGTCCATTTCATACTTTTTGAGGATATCCTTAACATACTTTGATTGACTAAGAAATGTACCTTCCTCAATTTGCTTAATGCTAAAACCTAGAAAGTAACTCAAATCTCCTATTAGACTCATCACAAATTCACTACTAATTGTTTTAGAAAAATCATCACAAAAATTTTTATTTGAAGATCCAAAAATGATATCATCAACATAAATTTGAACAATGAGTATATCCTTTTTCACATCTTTTCAAAAAGAGTGCTGTATCCACACTTCCTTTTTCAAATGATCTTTCAAGTAGGAAGGTGCTCAACCTCTCATACTAAGCCCTAGGTGCCTGTTTCAATCCATATAATGTCTTTTTCAACTTGAAAATATGATTTGGGTATTTAGAATTTTTAAAGCCTGGAAGTTATTCTACAACACATCCTCTTTAATTATCCCATTTAAAAAGGTACTTTTGACATCCATTTGATACAATTTAAATCCTCTAAAACAGGCAAAGGCTAGCAAAACCCTAATTGCTTGAAATCTAGCTACAGGTGCAAAAGTCTTCTCAAAATCAATTCCTTCAATCTGATTATACCCCGTAGCTACTAATCTAGCCTTATTTCTAATGACCACTCCTGAGTCCTTTTTATTTTTTAATACCCACATAGTTCCAACTACACTTTGATCCTTTGGCCTTATAGTTAATTGCCAAACTTTATTTCTTACAAATTGATTCAACTCTTATTGCATGGCCAAAATCCCAAATTCATCTGATAGTACTTGATCAATATTTGTGAGTTCTATAGTTGAAATGAAGGCTGAATGATTGACTTCCTTGTTTAATCCACGCCTAGTCCTTACACCCTCACTAGGTTCATCACCTATAATCAATTCCCTTGGGTGGTTTTTAGAAAATCTCAAATATCTAGGCAAAGGGTTTTTTATCTCTAAATTTTCTTCCAAATTTATTTTATCAAACATTTGGGAGTTATCTATAACCTATTCTTCTTCAACATTTGGCTCTTTCATATTTTCAGATTCATCAAATATATTATGTGTGATCTCCTCAATTTCCAAAGTTCTTTTATTGAATACCTATAAGATTTTCCAACACTTGAGTATCCAAC
The DNA here is from genome assembly GCF_001605985.2 of Dendrobium catenatum. Taxonomy (NCBI): domain Eukaryota; kingdom Viridiplantae; phylum Streptophyta; class Magnoliopsida; order Asparagales; family Orchidaceae; genus Dendrobium; species Dendrobium catenatum. The sequence goes on from NW_021319910.1 coordinate 119,768, forward strand.
AAAAATTCCTTCATCTGATTTTGGATCAAATTTTTCTAAGGCAGATTTTCCATTGTTATGAATGAACACCTTGCAACCAAAAACAGGTAGATGAGATAAATTAGGTGTTCTTCCTTTTAGTAATTCATAGGGTGTTTTATTCAATTTTGATCTCACATTCATCCTGTTCAGAATATAACATGCAGTGCTAACCGCCTCAGCCCATAAATATTTTGGAAGTGAGTATTCTGCAAACATTGCTCAGGTGGCTTCTATTAATGTTCTATTTTTTCTTTTGACTACCCCATTCTGCTGAGGGGTTCTAGGTGCACAAAAGTTGTGATCAATTCCTTTTTCCTTACAAAATTCATCAAATTTCTCATTCTCAAATTCTCCTCCATAATCACTTTGTATAGAAATAATTTCACACCCTAATTTCATTTGAATCCAAGTCGAAAAATTTCTAAATTTCTCAAATGATTCATTCTTATGAAATAGAAATCTAATCCATGTAAATCTTGAGTAATCATCCACAATCACAAATCAGTATACCTTCCCTCTTAGACTCACGGTTCCAACTGGTCCAAAAAGAATCATATGCAAAATCTCTAAAGGTTTACTTGTTCTAAGATCCTTATTGGACTGAAGAGAGGACTTCACTTGCTTTCCTAGTTGACATGCATCACAAAGGTGATCCTTGGTAAAGTCTAGTTTAGGTATACCTCTCACTAAGTTCTTTTGGGTAATCCTCCTAAGGTTTTTCATGCTAGAATGACAAAGTCTCCTATGCCATAGCAATGACTCATCATATATAGTTTTCAAACAAAAAGTAGTAGGAGAATTAATGCAATTTAAATCTAGCATGTAAACATTGTTTACTCTTTTTTCATTCAAAACATCTTTATCATTTAGGATTAATTTGCAGCTAGTAGGAAAAAATTTTACACAATAACTTTTATCACATAGCTGGCTTATACTTAACAGATTATGCTTTAAGGCTTCTACCAATAACACATTGTCAATAAAATTATTCTTAAAATTTTCAATCATACCTGAATCAACCACCTTCCTTGTGGTGTTATCTCCAAGTGTAACCTTGCCTCCACTCCTGGCTTCTAGCATTATGAATTGAGCAGTATCTGCAGTCATGTACTTTGAACATCCGTTGTCTAGGTACCATATGCTCTCACGAGGTCTTGTGTGAGAGCGATCCTGCAAAATTATCAAACGTTAGACTTGGGAACCCAAACAATTTTAGGTTCACCTTTTAGCAATTTATAATCAGATGCATATATGATATGTCTAGGTTTATGCATCTTAGGTCTCCACACAAAATTAGTTTTCATCTTTAATGTACAAGTGTGAGCTTTATGTCTAAACAATTCATAATTATTACATTTTACTTTAGGAAATGGATTCCTAAGTCTTCTAACATTCATCTATCTTTTCAGGGATTGCATAAATTTAGGATACATAATAGGATTAGTAAAAGCTTCAAGTTTAAGAGGTATCCTATTATCCTCGAGAGCTTTTATTGTTAATTTGTAAAATGAATTCATATCTTCTAAAATTCGATTTGTATAATTGGTTCTATAAAGTTTCTCTCAAATTCATCATTAGAATTCTTAAAATATTTCTCGAGTTCTGCATAGGATGATTTTAAATTCTCGTGATTTTTATTCAAGTCATCAAACTCATCAAGTAATTTCGTGTGGTTGTTATCAATCAACGCATAATCTTTCCTAAGGATTTCATGTTCCTTTTTAAGCTCTTCCAATTCTAAACTAAGGCTATCATGCATTTTCTTCATTTTCCTATATGATTCATGCATATAATCGAAAACTTCAAAAAGTTTGTCATAAGTTAAGTCACATACCCTTCTTGATCTTACTGATCAAGATTGTCAGCTATTAAGCATAAATTAGTGACTTCCTCTTCCTTTTCTATTTCTGACGAGTCCGAAGCTGAGTCCGCTCAAAAAGCTCGTTGGAACTTCTTCTTGCCCTTCCTCATAACTGGTTTCTCCTCTACCTTCTCCTTGTTAGGATTATCTTTGAGTTTTGGACAATCCGTCTTTATATGTCAAGGTTTCCTGCACTCATAGCAAATAATTTCATTTGAAACTTTGGCATTTCTATTGAATTTACTTCTATTCCATTGTTGGTGTTTCTTTTGCTTCATCTTCAGAAAGCTTATGAATTGTCTAGTCATCAATGCGATCTCTTCTTCATCATCTGGTTGTGAGTGTTCACTCTCAGACTCTTCCATATTCAGTGCTATGTTCTTCTCCCTTCGTGGTTCACCTGCATCAATCTTTTTTTGGCTAACTCCTTGCTCGTAAGCAATCAGCGAACCAAGAAGATTGTCAATAGAATAAATGTTTAAATCCTTAGACTCTGTAATTGCAATAATTTTAGCATAATAAGAAGTAGGTAAACAACGAAGAATCTTATTAACCATTTCAGCATTCATTAGTTTCCTACCAAGTGCATGCAAAGAGGTGATTATTTGTGTGAATCTTGTGCATATGTCAAAAATGAATTCATTAGGTTTCATGCAAAATAATTCATAATCATGCAACAAGATATTGAGTCTAGATTGTTTAACCTCATTAGTCTCCTCATATGTTATACAAAGTCTATCTCATATGTCCTTTCCACTTTTACAAGTGAAAACCCGCATGTAGTCTTCTGATTTTAAAGCACAAAAGAAACTATTCAAATATTTGGCATTTAGTTGTGTTAAGTCACGTTCTTCTGCTGTCCAGTCTGCAAAAGGTGTTTCAACTCTAAATGCATCAACTAATCTAGTTGGTTTTGTATATCCTTCCTGGACTAAGATGCACATACGATAATCAAGTGACTGTAAGAAAGTAGATATGTGTGTTTTCCAAAAATCAAAAGGTATATTATCAAATAGTGGAGGTCTAGTAATAGAGTAACCCTTAGGTGTGTTTCTGTTTCCAAATGTAGCCATCTACGTTAATCAAAAAGTAGTCTAAACTATGATTTTGAAATAAGGCTCTCATACCACTTGTTCAGATTTGTTCACAATGAATTAGGTTGTTAAACCCAAGCTTATGTCCCAATGGCTAACCAAGAGGGGGGGGGAGGTGAATTGGTAATTAAAAATTTAAATCCTCCTTTTAAACTTTGGAAATTAAAACTTAATTATTAGTGAATTTTTTAGAAAAAGATTTTTCAACCACAAATTGTAAATGATAAAAAAAAAGCAAAAAAGTAAAGAACACCATATTTATAGTGGTTCGGTCAAAACCAGACCTACATCCACTCCCCGGAGGCACCCTCTGAGTATTGGACAAATACCACTAGTGACTCTCCTTTAGCATCCATAGCAAGGCGGAGAAGCCTTTACAAAAACTCTTTCCACCACTACACGGTGCGGTAGAGAACTGTCTTCCTTTTACACTTATCCCCAGCGTTGGCAGTGAATCGTCCATCCTTCCACACTCTCCTAGTGTGGGTAGATAACCCTTTGTCCTTTCACACTCTCCTAGTGTGGGCAGAGAACCCTTTGGCTGTTCACACTCTCCAAGTATGGGCAGAGAACCCTTTGGCTGTTCACACTCTCAAAGTGTCGGCAGAGAACCAGGTCTCCTTGACAGATCTCCTCACAAGAAATCTAGAAGAAAGAAAGAAAAGAGTGAAGTAATCCCAAATCACAAGTAGAGATTCTTACTTTTGAACACCAAACGAAGCCTTCACATTCTAGTGGTAGGAATCCTCCTTTGAATGCTCTCTCACACTCTCTCCTTGACTCTTCTTTCAATAGGCACGAAGATCAAATGGCAAAAATATTGGGTGGCAGTCTAAATTAGACTAAATTAGGAGAGAAAAGAAAAATTGTCCAAAATTGCAAATTTTTCAAGTCAACAAGAAATGAATCATCCCGTACGATCGTGGATCATCCTGGACGATTTTACTTAAAGTGTCGGAAATGATCATGATGTATATTGGTATGAACTATGTTCGTACACGATCATCGTCCCATATGAACTAGGTTCGTCCGGTACGATTAGTTATACCATAGGTCGGTTCCCTAATAACTGCATGACGTAACCAACTATGGTAAGTCGGTTCACATCATCTTAGGACGAACAAGACTTCATCCAGATGAAATTTTACAGAGCGCAACTCATCCTGGCACGATAATGAATTTTGACTGAACAAAATTTTTACAGAGAAGAATTCATCCTGGGGCAATTTGGATTTCGGCTGGACGAAATTTTTACAGAGCCCAAGTCATCCTGGCACGATTATAAATTTCGTTTGAATGAAATTTTTACAGAGCCCAACTCATCATGGGATGAAAATAATTTCGTCCTGGACGATCAAGACTTAGAAAAATTTTCTCAACTCCTGTTCGTTCCATTGCTCCTACGAGGAGATAACTGACCTGATCATCCCGTACGAACTAGGTTTTGATCCCTAGAGCTAATGATTTGGAGGCTTCCACCTCTAGTGATACTAACCACAATTTGAATAATGCTAATGTGTGGATTAGAAAACCATACATTAAAATTAATTCAAATGAAATTCATGAAGCAAGTATAGGTGCTAGTGTGGTTAAAGTTGACTTGGAAAATGAAAAATCCAATGTCCATGTTCTAAGAAATTCATTGGTAGTGAAGATCCTTTGCAAAAACTTACCCTTCTCAAATTGTGCTTTTGAATTAAGAAAGAAATGGGTTAAATTTGGAGGATTTCACATTACTTCGCTTGGATTAGATTGGTTCCTGTGCTCCTTTAAAACTCAGGAGGCAATGGAGGAAGTTTTCAATGGAGGCCCTTGGTACGTGGGAGGTTTTGTCATTGGGCTAGATAAATGGACTCCCAATTTTTCTCCTCATTCCTTAGATGGAATTTCTTGTCTGATTTGGGTTCGTCTTCCCCACTTATCGTTGCACTGCTGGGACGAAACCAACATTATGAGAATTGTTTCGAGTATAGGAACTCTATTATTATTGGATGGAAACATGTTTAGATTGGGGAGGAGGGAATTTGCTAGAGCATGTGTTCAGGTCAAATTAAACTCGAAACTTCCTAGTGGTATTTTTGTTGAAGGAGTTCATGGCAAATTTTATCAGAAATTTGAATTTGAGAGTTTATCTTCAATTTGTTTCAAATGTGGAAGAATTGGACATAAAGATGTGGTATGTCCAAAGGTGTTTCAAAATCTGGATTTAAATGAAAAGGAAGTTCATAAAGATAATTCATTAGTTGAAGATAGATATTACAGTCCTTGGATGCATGTCAAGTTTAAACCTTAGAGAAAGACTAAAAGTATCCAGACAAATTCTCATTCAAATCAAGAAGCATAATTTCAACCAGCTCGCCGAAATTCAATTCACCAGCAATTGAAGACAGTATAAAATTCAAAAGGAAAAACTTCTGAATTCAAGGGAAGAGATGAAGTTGCAGTTAGCATTAATTCAAATATATTGGTTGAGACGAATATAGCCCAAATTACAAATCTTGAATACAACCAATTAGACAGATTTACTGGTTCAGATGTTTATTTTCCTTTGACAGCTTGGGATGTTCCTTTGACAGCTCGTGATTTGGCTGAAAATAAGGAAGAAGACGATATAGAAGTTAGACATGGAAATGATTCTTCCACCATTCATCCAAATATTACTGAAATTCAAATTCAAATTCCACATATTATGGAGGATAACAAGGCATTGGAAATTTTTGAGGATCAAATCCCGGTAGTCCAGAATTTAAATTCTGTATTGGCTAAAACTGTTGAAGTGGAATGTAGCAAATTAAATCTCATCAACAATAATTTGAATTCAAATAATGAATTCAAATTTCCTGAAATTATGGATGCTATAAAGGAAGGTGTTGAGGCTGATCCAACCGGCTCATCTCAAATTGCTGAAAGTCAGGAAACTATCCAACCGGATTTTGAATTCAAAAAATCAGCTTTTCAGGAGGTTAACGTCTATCCTCTAACTGAATTGACGGTTCATAATGTTAATTTAGATATTTTTCCTGAGTTAAAAAATAGTTTTGACTCATTAAGAGGATCTTCTCCACTTTCAAATATTACATTGAATTTAAAAAAAACTGCTCTTAAAAAAGACAATAGTCTTTTTAAGAAGAGTAAGTCTCCCGGTTCTAAGCACACATTGTTCAAGGAACTTCAAGCATTAGGTCCGGTGAAAGACATTCCTAGAAGGAAGATGGACGAAGTCAAAGTGAAGAACGGTAACAATGGTTCTTCTTCTCTTATATCTCAATAATATGCTAGTCGGTTATCCTGCTAACAACATCACTGTGGATAAATACTTGAAGATGGAGCAGATTATCAAATCATTGAATGCTGATTTTGGAGATTGGGAAAAACTTATTGAATATCTATCAATGATATTCTTAAGTATTTTTTGGGAATTACTGTTGCGGATCTATGGTTTATGATTTTGATGATAACAAACATTCCTTATTTCTCTACGATTGCCTTATATGCTAACGTTTCTGGCAGGTCCACACGATCAGACTGCAATTTGGAACCAGCTCAAAATTGGGTAGACTAGGTCTGTGTCAGTTTGTAATCTTTTTTCTTTCTTGAGTCTGTTGTATTTGGTGTGGCATCTAATGATTTGTAACTTGGAAGATTTTCTGTTGTGCCCTAAAAGATTTCTATTTTTGGTAACATCATCCGAAATGATATTTATATCGTCCTAAACGATCTGACAAAAGAAGAAACCCTAATTAGGTCATTCTCATTAAAGCAGCCGTCATTATACAAAATACATCATCCTGGACGAGTTTGTATCGGCCAGGACGATAGGCTCAATTCAGTAAGAATCTGCCGCCAGAGCTATTTAGAAATAACCTTTTTTTTTGACATCGTCAAGAGGATCATCCAGGACTATAAAATATCATCTAGGATGATCCAGGTCAATTTTTCCAAAATTTCTCTGGAATTTAAGGAAAGCAATTACATGGTCAAATCATCTTGGACGATCTCAAGATCGTCCGAGACGATTAGACATCGTCCAGCTTCATTTCAGGGCGATATTCAGGACGATTTTCCTCATATTTGAACTAATTGGCCAGGACGATATGCCTATCATCCTGGACGATAATGTCGGCAACTTGTATTAATGAGCTCATTTTGAGAGCTTCTATTTAAGCTATGGCATGACAACTTTTGTAAGAGTCTTTGGCAGCCATTGGAGCTTCGTTCTTGTGGGGGAGACTTGAAGAGAGAGCTTGAAAGGGAGTGTGGAATGGGTGAAGTCTGGGCGGGAGAAGATCCTTTGAGCGGGGACTCAAGGGAGTGTTGAGGGGATTCCACACGGCTGCTCCGGCAGGCTTGCATCTTAATACCGTCGGATTCAAGGCTCGTCTCGAGGGAAGTTCACCAAAGAAGAAGATCTCTTTGGTGTTAAAAGACCCGGCGACTCCGCCGCACCGGGGAAGGTGGAAGTGATTTTGTAAGGGCTTCTCCTCCAAGCTGTGGGGGCTATAGGAGAGACACTTATTTTAGTTCAATACTTGGAGGGTGCCTCCAAGGAGTGGACGTAAGTCAAGGTTTGACCGAACCTCTATAAATAATGTGTGTTCTTTCTTTATTACTTCCGCACTTTTAATTTCCGCATTTGTTTTCTTTGTGCTGATTTTGGTTTGTACTTTGCTTAAAGTTTCTTCTTTACCAATTCACCATTCTCTTTATTTAGCCTTGGGCTAGTTCTATAGGGCTTAACATCTCTAATGAACTTTCAATTACTGATTAAATGTACTTTCTTTTTTAGCTTTTGTTACTTCGTTTTTCATAGAATTTGTCCTTTTAAGCTTTTTTCTAATTGATTATGGAATCATTACTAAGTCTTATTCTCTAACAGGATGGGAACTCTGGGATACTAATCAACCCTCGGGTTGTTTATTATTTTGGTATCCCCTGCATCTCAACAGTTTCAAAATAGGAAATAGTGGGTTTCATATCATTTATAAGAAGTTTAAATTTACAAATTTATGTCCAATAAGGTACCTTTTTCTTGTTATAAAAGGTATCATTAGCTTCTTTTACCTAGATTGTATTAGGTTGTCTTTATTTTATTATTAATACAATTCTGTATTTCTTTGAAAAAAAAAATAAAAAGAATTAGGTTCATCCCATATGATCAGTATAAATTTTGTAAGATCTCCTTAAGTGTGTGTGTGTTTTTATTCACTGAATTACAATCGCTCTCTCTCAATTCAAAAAATAATTTAAAGTTTCAATTTACAAAGGATTGTATGCTGAATTCGATTTGAAGTCTTCATAGTTTGGAGTTCAATTTTCCTGAAATGTTAGTACACATAAGAGCAAAAACAAATCTTCTAAAAAGTGTTAGGTGATAACTACACATAAAACAATAATATTTGGAATCATCAAAACTATATAAGTTGCAAGAATGTAAAACATGCTAATAACAACTATATTAACAAAAATATCATTTCAAAGGAAAACAAAAATATCAGAGATGTAACAACTAAAAAATAACAACAAACATAATAAACTAAAATAGAAAATAACAACAATCAATAGAATAGTAAATATGCAATCTTGAATTTATTAAGCCACAAGTTTAAGCAATTATGAGCCGCGAGCCTCCACTATCCTAGTATCATATGCTCTCACTAGGTCTTTGGTGAGAGCACACCTATAAAAATCATAAATAGTCATATTTAAGAACCCAAATAGGTTTGGGTCCCTTCTTATGAAAAGAAGAAATACAATGCATTTGTATTATGTTGTGAAACATACAATTTTGGTCTCCATACCCAATGTGTATTATGGTGAATAATGCAAGTGTGTAAAATGTGTCATAACATGCCACATGAAAAACACCTAACTCCAAAAAAAGGATTTACTAATAAGTTTGGGTTATAATGTCTATTCCTAGGTTTTGGCTTTAGATCAAGTGTTGATGTATTCCAATTTCTCTCAAGTGTATTCAGTTTAGCTTTAAATCTCAAGTTAGCACTTTCTAAAGCTACATTATCAACTCTCAAATTGTGCTTCCTATGCTTAGATTTATCAATGCATGTCTTAAAATTTGATTCAATTGAGGTGTAGGATGCTTTCAATGAATCTTGCTCAATAAGCAACCCAGAGTATTTTTTATTCAATTCATCAAACTCATTAAGTAAAGACATGTGGTTGATATCAATTTGGAGGTGATCTTTAATCAAAAATTTTATGCCCTTTTTGTAAATTTAAAGACTCTAATTTCAAACTAGCATGCATTTTCTTAAGTTTTCTATATGATGCTTGAATTTTCTCACATATTTCAAGTAGTTGATCATAGGTTGGTTGGCATACCTCTTCTTGGTTAGACTGTTCAAGATGATTATCGGCCATCAAACATAAGTTTGTGGTTTCCTCCTCTACTTTAGTCTCAGAGGAGTTAGATGTAGAATCCTGTTGACCTCATTATTCGAGGTCAATTTCATGGAACTACTCTAGTACCTAGGTTTTTGTAGCCTAGTGTAGATGTCGCACCCGCAGGATTTCCCTTAGGTGGACACCTAATGTTTTAGCATCGACTCGAACCTATCACTCAACTCGAATTAAAATCAATTCAATCCAATTTTAATTCAACTCCAAACAAACTCAAATCAAGCCCGCTTTATGATTCTTAGATGTCAATCGACTCAATTTAATATAATCTAATTCGATTTTAATCAAATTGATATATCATTGGTCTTAAAACAACTCACCAATCAAATCAAATTAACTCAAATTAAATTTGATTTCAATGGCTTCGATTAACCCGTTTTGACTCGTCACAAATATATATAATAATAATTGATACGTCATCAAAAATTATCTTAATCAGGCACGAATCTCGATGCAAAATCAAGTTTGGAAACTTCAAAAATTAATTCAGAGACCATCCGAACTCCGATTTCAGCAAACTTACAGTCGAACTGAGCGTCTCAGGAATACAAACCCAACGACTTAAAGATCAACCCAATCCGAGCCCAAATGAATCCAAATCAAGGGCTCAAAGCGCTGTTTGAAGGTTCAAACCGCAATTTGAGTTACCAAACGGTCTTCGATTTTGACGAGCTTATACTCGAATCGAACGGCTTGACGAGACAAATTCAATGAGCCCAAGATCACCAAATTCCGAAATCACTAAGGTCTTCAAATGTCCAACGAACGGTCCACGGTCAAAGAGTTCAACAACAACCCATAACCACCCACTCTCCCTCTCCCTCAACCCATAACCACCCACTCTGCCTCTCCCTCAACCCAAAAAAAAACGTCCAAGCCTCCCTCCTCTCATACAAAAAACGTCCAAGCCCCCCTCCTCTCATACAAGACACATCCAAACCTCCCTCCTCTCATACATGACACATACTCGAAGCCTCCCTCTCACACAGAAATCCTGAACTCCCTCTCCTGTTCGAAAGATTCGCAAGTCCGTCGCCAGCCCTACTT